>NC_052173.1:17872814-18021340 GCF_902713615.1 Scyliorhinus canicula
GAGGCTTTGGAGAGGGTGCAGAGGAGATTTACCAGGATGTTGCCTGGTCTGGAGGGTGTTAGCGATGCGGAGAGGCTGAATAGACTCGGACTGTTTTCATCAGGAAGACGGAGGTTGAGAGGCGACCTGATAGAGGTCTACAAGACTATGAGGGGCGTGGATAGAGTGGATGGGCAGGCACTCTTTCCCAGGGTGGAGGGGTCAGTCACCAGGGGCAGAGGTTTAAGGTCGGTGGGGCAATGTTTAGAGGAGATGTGCGAGGCAGGTTTTTTAGACAGAGGGTGGTGAGTGCCTGGAACGCGTTGCCAGGGGAGGTTGTGGAAGCAGATACATTAACAGCGTTCAAAAGGCATCTCGACAAACACATGGATAGGATGGGTACACAAGGAAGTGCTGAGGGTTTTGGCAAAGGTTAGTATCATGACCGGGACAGGCTTGGAGGGCTGAAGGGCCTGTTCCTGTGCTGTATTGTTCCTTGTTCTTAAAGGGAAAGAAGGAACAATGGGAAGTATCAAGGAATTTCAGAGATACCTGAGAAAGAATCAAAGTTCACACAAAATAAAAGCAGAATATTGTGTTGTCAGTCTTAAGGGCAGTATGGTGTTGTAGTTAAGCAGGATTGAGCGGTGTCCTGTCCTGCGATTGGAGGAGAGAGTTGTGCAGAAGTGGAGAGAAGGAAGTATGGTGTTGTAGTTAAGCAGGATTGAGCGGTGTCCTATCTTGTGATTGGAGGAGAGAGTTGTGCAGAAGTGGAGAGAAGGAAGTATGGTGTTGTAGTTAAGCAGGATTGAGCGGTGTCCTATCCTGCGATTGGAGGAGAGAGTTGTGCAGAAGTGGAGAGAAGGATTGGACGTGCTGAGGAAGAACATGGTTCTTCCTGTGTTGTGTTCAGATTAGAGAGATATGAAGCAGAGTGTTACATTGGTAGACCTGGTAAGGTCATTAAATATTGCAGCCAGCTCTGCAGTCCACTACTGGGAATGGCATTGTACATTGATCTACCCAGCCACCTCACTCTCTCGGTTCCTTTCCTACTTGGTGTAGCACCTGTCTGCCAGAAAGGAGGC
The DNA here is from genome assembly GCF_902713615.1 of Scyliorhinus canicula. Taxonomy (NCBI): domain Eukaryota; kingdom Metazoa; phylum Chordata; class Chondrichthyes; order Carcharhiniformes; family Scyliorhinidae; genus Scyliorhinus; species Scyliorhinus canicula. Next base: position 17,873,882 of record NC_052173.1, read on the forward strand.
ACTGACCTTTTCAATAAGCATCTCCACCCAATATCCTAAAATCAGAGTTCCTTGGCCAGTGACATTGTGCCTGTTGCTCCACAACCTCCCCTTGAAGAAGTGGTTTGTGCCGCATCTCCTACCTTCCCAAATGGTGAACTGGCGAGCATCTACCCGATTGGCGCTGATGGTTCATTACACGTATTTCAATGAGGCCTGATTGGCAAACTCAACTGGGCCTTCCAGCAGAATGAACCACCGCATGTCCCCCTGTATGTCAGACACTAAAATCAGATTGTTATACTGAGATTACAGTGGGACACAAACTTATTGTAACTTAGGGTGCGGGTTTCGATCATCAATTATATTGCGGGGAGGAAGCTGATGTGCCTAAACATGCATTTTTGCAGTGGTGGTTTTAGACTCTGCTGAAGGTGGAGATGTATATAGAAATACATCACAAATATCTTAGCCACTACGAAATCCAGGGTGGAATTCTCTGATAATGGGGCTATGTCCCTCGGCCCGCAAGGAAACGGGTGCGAATTACTCTGGACTTTTTTCTAGAAAGTCTAGAAAGTCCAGAGTAATTCTCCATTTTGAAGGGGGCTTGCAGAGCCCTGGAGTGCTCCACGCAGCTCCAGTTGCCAATATGGAGCCCTGCACTTCCGGCTTCATGCTCACAGCGGCCCCGCCCAACATGGGGGACCCACACAGCAGCCCCGCCCAACATGGGGGACCCACACAGCAGCCCCACCCAACATGGGGGACCCACACAGCGGCCCCGCCCAACATGGGGGACCCACACAGCGGCCCCGCCCAAACAATATAGGCCCCCCCCCCCAGATCACGTGTGCCCGCCGATCAGTGGTCCCCGGGCGTGAGCCTGGCCACCCCCCCTCTGTACCCAGAGAATGGTGAGGATGTGGAATCCACTCCCACAGGAAGTGGTTGAGGTGAATAGTGTATCAAAGGTGAATCTGGATAAACACAAAAGGGGAAGAGGGGTATCCTGATGGGGTTAATGGAAGTAAATAGAGTGGGACGGGCTCATGGGGAACACTGGCAAGGACTTGTTGGGCCGAATGACCTGTTTCTGTGCTATAAATTCTATGATTCGTCATGTGTATTAACTCAGTGCAGCATCAAGCGAGGATTCTTTCCGATCTGAATATCTCAGTGTCTTACTGAGTGAGTTACATGGGATTGCCTTCAAAAGGAAAATTCATTCAAAAGGATGAAAATGAGACAAATAAAAGCAGTGCCAAAGTGGCGGGTCCTTCCAAAACCTAAGCAGCTGGTGAAAGGGTGTAGATACATTTACAATGGTGATGCATTATTTAATCACTGTGTGAAGCTGTCTATGGTCCATGTGTTAGGATAGAATTACACACTGTGACAGCCAAATTCATTTCCAAACTGTGTTGCGAGCTTTTGATCATCGTCTTTTTATTTATTTATGCTCCCTTTATAAGTTCTGCTCTCTTTACTCCTTGTGCCACATGCCATTGCCATTTCCTCGTACAGGTTGTTGTGACAATCACAGTTTTAACGTCAGTATCAGGTGTGGGTCAGTTGGTCAGCGGTTCCTCATTCCAGTGACACCATAATCTATGTTGATTTCAGTGCAGTGCTGAGGGAGTGCTACACCGTTAGGGCTGCTATCTTTCAGATGACATGTTGAACCAATTTCTCCCTCTCAGGTGGAAGTTCCCATGCTGCCATTTTGCAGGAGACAGGGGAGTTCTCCCATGTGCCCTAACCAATATCTATCCCTTGATGCGGCCATCAATTCACGCGAGACAGAGAGTTGAAGTGAACAGTGGCTTTAATCGACTAGAACAGTGCCTGCCTGAGACTGCTCTGCAATGAGAGCCGCCTACAGGGCAGCAGCTCTATATACCTCCCCTGAGGGGGCGGAGCCAGGGGTGGAGCCCACAAAGGCACCAACATGATACATTCTATGTAATATCGTACAATGGTCCATAGGTAGAGCCCACATGGGCAACAGCGTGATACAGTGTAATACATGGTGAATGGTTAATACAATACGTTCACCACAATCCCTCAATCCACATCACAAAAACAGATTATCTAATCATTACCACATTGCTCATTCTTGCTGTGCACAAGTTTCAGCCAACTTTAGTTTGTGGCAGAACGGGGAGGGCCCTGAGAGAATTCACCCCATTGATCTGAGCAGGGAATCTTTATCAGCCGTTCTATTTCAGAGCTAGAATTATTTCAAGTTAATTCACAAACACCCCACAATTTCTCCAACTCACTTCACACCATAAGAGCACACATGATCCAAGGCACATGACATGGACACACCATTTTAAAATTTTTTTTCGAGTACCCAATTTTATTTCCCAATTAAGGGGCAATTTAGCATGGCCAATCCACCTACCCTGCACATTTTGGGTTGTGGGGGTGAAACTCACGCAGACACGGGGAGAATGTGCAAACTCCACATGGACAGTGACCCAGAGCCGGGATCGAATCTGGGACCTCGGCGCTGTGAGGCCGCAGTGCTAACCATTGCGGCACTGCCTGACATGTTCCCGTACTAGCCTCCCTGAACAGGCGCCAGAATGTGGCGACTAGGGGCTTTTCACAGTAACTTCATTGAAGCCTACTTGTGACAATAAGCGATTTTCATTTCATTCATGTACACACCATCAATTGCCTTTAAGTGTGTTTTGCTGAGCTGTAATACTCCTGCTTCTGATTCGAAAGGGACAAGCCACTCTCCAGGACTGAACTCCTAATCTGGGCCGCTATTTCAATGTACTGCTGCACTGTTGGAAGTGCCATTGTTCAGATCGATCTCAGGTGGATGTCAAAGATCCCATCACACACTTAGAGACTCTCCACCCAGCGACCAGAGAATTCTGCCTGCGGTCAATGGACTTTCCCATTGCCCGCGTCTCGCCCGTGTCACTCGGATTTTGTCACGAGGCCACAGTTACCCTGATACCAATACGTTCAGACTGTGACTGTACCGGTCAGGGGTAGGCTGACCCTGTATATATGACAGGGACACAGGAAAGGACATGTGCTCTGAAGGATTAAAGAGGAATGGATGTTGGCCCTTTGCATGAATGGCTCAGCTGTCAGCTCCCAGAGAGACCCAGAGTCACCCTGTGGCAGTTGGTGCCTGAGGGAGCGGCACGAGGAACCCTGTTTGAAGTAAAACCCCACCAGAGAGCACACCAAACACCCAGGGGTCATTCTCAACATCACGGTCTGGTCGCTAAAATTGGGGGAAGAAAATGACCCACTCGTTGCCCGATTATCATCCTGATTGATTTCAGTAGGGCTGAAATTGGGCAGGTTCTGCAAGGTGCTGAGCCCTTTGGGGGGGACGACTTACCAGGGGTAAGCCATGGGGTACGGGCCTCTGGCACGGAGTCTGTCCCTGTTGCTCAGAAGGGAAGAGGGGAGAGGAGCAGAGCATTAGTAATTGGGGACTCAATAGTCAGGGGCACAGATAGGAGATTTTGTGGGAGCGAGAGAGACTCACGTTTGGCATGTTGCCTCCCAGGTGCAAGGGTACGTGATGTCTCGGGTCGTGTTTTCCGGGTCCTTAAGGGGGAGGGGGAGCAGCCCCAAGTCGTAGTCCACATTGGCACTAACGACATAGGTAGGAAAGGGGACAAGGATGTCAGGCAGGCCTTTAGGGAGCTAGGATGGAAGCTCAGAGCGAGAACAAACAGAGTTGTTATCTCTGGGTTGTTGCCCGTGCCACGTGATAGTGAGATGAGGAATAGGGAGAGAGAGCAATTAAACACGTGGCTACAGGGATGGTGCAGGCGGGAGGGATTCAGATTTCTGGATAACTGGGGCTCTTTCTGGGGAAGGTGGGACCTCTATAGACAGGATGGTCTACATCTGAACCTGAGGGGCACCAACATCCTGGGGGGGAGATTTGTTAGTGCTCTTTGGGGGGGTTTAAACTAATTCAGCAGGGGCATGGGAACCTGGATTGTAGTTTTGGGGTACGGGAGATTGAGAGTATAGAGGTCAGGAGCACAGATTTGACTTCGCAGGAGGGTGCCAGTGTTCAGGTAGGTGGTTTGAAGTGTGCCTACTTCAATGCCAGGAGTATACGAAATAAGGTAGGGGAACTGGCAGCATGGGTTGGTACCTGGGACTTCGATGTTGTGGCCATTTCAGAGACATGGATAGAGCAGGGACAGGAATGGTTGTTGCAGGTTCCGGGGTTTAGGTGTTTTAGTAAGCTCAGAGAAGGGGGCAAAAGAGGGGGAGGTGTGGCGCTGCTAGTCAAGAACAGTATTACGTTGGCGGAAAGGATGCTAGATGGGGACTCTTCTTCTGAGGTAGTATGGGCTGAGGTTAGAAACAGGAAAGGAGAGGTCACCCTGTTGGGAGTTTTCCATAGGCCACCTAATAGTTCTAGGGATGTAGAGGAAAGGATGGCGAAGATGATTCTGGAAAAGAGCGAAAGTAACAGGGTAGTTGTTATGGGAGACTTTAACTTTCCAAATATTGACTGGAAAAGATATAGTTCGAGTACATTAGATGGGTCGTTCTTTGTACAATGTGTGCAGGAGGGTTTCCTGACACAATATGTTGACAGGCCAACAGGAGGCGAGGCCACATTGGATTTGGATTTGGGTAATGAACCAGGCCAGGTGTTAGATCTGGAGGTAGGTGAACACTTTGGAAACAGTGACCACAATTCGGTGACCTTTACGTTAGTGATGGAAAGGGATAAGTATACCCCGCAGGGCAAGAGTTATAGCTGGGGGAAGGGCAATTATGATGCCATTAGACATGACTTAGGATGTGTAGGTTGGAGAAGTAGGCTGCAAGGGTTGGGCACACTGGATATGTGGAGCTTGTTCAAGGAACAGCTATTGCATGTTCTTGATAAGTACGTACCAGTCAGGCAGGGAGGAAGGGGTCGAGCGAGGGAACCGTGGTTTATCAAAGAAGTGAAATCTCTTGTTAAGAGGAAGAAGGAGGCCTATGTGAAGATGAGGCGTGAAGTTTCAGTTGGGGCGCTTGATAGTTACAAGGAAGCGAGGAAGGATCTAAAGAGAGAGCTAAGACGAGCAAGGAGGGGACATGAGAAGTCTTTGGCAGGTAGGATCAAGGAAAACCCAAAAGCTTTCTATAGGTATGTCAGGAATAAAAGAATGACTAGGGTAAGAGTAGGGCCAGTCAAGGACAGTGATGGGAAGTTGTGTGTGGAGGCTGAGGAGATAAGCGAGATACTAAATGAATACTTTTTGTCAGTATTCACTCAGGAAAAAGATAATGTTGTGGAGGAGAATGCTGAGACCCAGGCTATTAGAATAGATGGCATTGAGGTGCGTAGGGAAGAAGTGTTGGCAATTCTGGACGAGGTGAAAATAGTTAAGTCCCCGGGGCCTGATGGGATTTATCCTAGGATTCTCTGGGAAGCCAGGGAAGAGATTGCAGAGCCTTTGGCTTTGATTTTTATGTCATCATTGGCTACAGGAATAGTGCCAGAGGACTGGAGGATAGCAAATGTGGTCCCTTTGTTCAAGAAGGGGAGTAAAGATAACCCCGGTAACTATAGGCCGGTGAGCCTCACGTCTGTTGTGGGTAAAGTCTTGGAGAGGATTATAAGAGATACGATTTATAATCATCTAGATAGGAATAATATGATTAGGGATAGTCAGCATGGTTTTGTGAAGTGTAGGTCATGCCTCACAAACCTTATCGAGTTCTTTGAGAAGGTGACTGAACAGGTAGACGAGGGTAGAGCAGTTGATGTGGTGTATATGGATTTCAGTAAAGCGTTTGATAAGGTTCCCCACGGTCGTCTATTGCCGAAAATACGGAGGCTGGGGATTGAGGGTGATTTAGAGATGTGGATCAGAAATTGGCTAGTTGAAAGAAGACAGAGGGTGGTGGTTGATGGCAAATGTTCAGAATGGAGTTCAGTTACAAGTGGCGTACCACAAGGATCTGTTCTGGGGCCGTTGCTGTTTGTCATTTTTATAAATGACCTAGAGGAGGGCACAGAAGGTTGGGTGAGTAAATTTGCAGACGACACTAAAGTCGGTGGAGTTGTAGACAGTGCGGAAGGATGTTGCAGGTTACAGAGGGACATAGATAAGCTGCAGAGCTGGGCTAAGAGGTGACAAACGGAGTTTAATGTAGAGAAGTGTGAGGTGATTCACTTTGGAAAGAATAACAGGAATGCGGAATATTTGGCTAATGGTAAAATTCTTAGCAGTGTGGATGAGCAGAGGGATCTCGGTGTCCATGTACATAGATCCCTGAAAGTTGCCACCCAGGTTGATAGGGTTGTGAAGAAGGCCTGTGGTGTGTTGGCCTTTATTGGTAGAGGGATTGAGTTCCGGAGCCATGAGGTCATGTTGCAGCTGTACAAAACTGTACGGCCGCATTTGGAGTATTGCGTACAGTTCTGGTCGCCTCATTATAGGAAGGACGTGGAAGCTTTGGAACGGGTGCAGAGGAGATTTACCAGGATGTTGCCTGGTATGGAGGGAAAATCTTATGAGGAAAGGCTGATGGACTTGAGGTTGTTCTCGTTAGAGAGAAGAAGGTTAAGAGGTGACTTAATAGAGGCATACAAAATGATCAGAGGGTTAGATAGGGTGGACAGTGAGAGCCTTCTCCCGCGGATGGAGTTGGCTAGCACGAGGGGACATAGCCTTAAATTGAGGGGTAATAGATATAGGACAGAGGTCAGAGGTAGGTTTTTTACGCAAAGAGTGGTGAGGCCGTGGAATGCCCTACCTGCAACAGCAGTGACCTCGCCAACATTGAGGGCATTTAAAAGTTTATTGGATAAGCATATGGATGATAATGGCATAGTGTAGGTTAGATGGCCTTTAGATTTTTTCCATGTCGGTGCAACATCGAGGGCCGAAGGGCCTGTACTGCGCTGTATCGTTCTATGTTCTATGTTCTTTGTCGGTCCTGGCTCAGTTGGTAGCGCTGTTGCCTCCGAGTTATGTTCTAGGTTCCCACTTGTGGTGATATGACCAGGAGGTTTACGGTACCTATCTGCCATTGGTGCAGAACACGCTGCCCATTGGCTCAGGCTGGTCATGTGCCTCTCGGCTGGTTGGTTGAGACTCGTCATGTGACTGCTCACCGATTGGTCGGGAGGCAAGTAGTCCCACCTACGAGGCGGGGTATAAGAACCCGTAGGACCCGGCAGTCGGCCTTTCTCTGTAAGTCGACTGCCGGGCACACAACGAGTCGATTAAAGCCTAATGCTTGGATCTTCATCTCGACTCGTGTCCAATTGATGGTACATCAATTTAATCGATTAGAAGTTCAAAATGGAACTACGGATCAAACCAGACTGCCTCCGCATCAGCCCGCACGCTACAAACGCGTCAGCATCGTTTAAACACTGGCTGGCGTGCTTCAACAGCTACCTCTCCACCACAGACAGCCAACCCACCAAGGAGCAGAAACTTCACATCCTCCACTCGTGCGTGGGCACCGCCGTTTACTCGATGATTGAGGACGAATGAGATTATGACGCGGCCATGGACCTTCTGAAAGGACATTTCCTCAAACCTGTGAACCAGGTTTACACAGGGTATCTCCTAGCTACAAGGCAACAGTCTCCCGGTGAGTCCCTTGACGAATTTTATCGGGTCCTCGTTGTCCTGGGGAGAAATTGCGCCTGCCCACAAGTTACTGCGGCAGAGCACACAGAACTGTTAATCCGTGATGCCTTGGTTGCAGGCATGCAACACTCTGCAATTTGCCAGAGGTTGCTAGAGAAGGATACCTTGAGCCTCACTGAGGCACGGACCCTCGCATCCTCCCTGGAGTTTGCCGACCGAAACGCCTGCGCATATGTCCCCGGCCTTAAAAACTACAAACTCCTCGTCCTCCCCCGCCTCTGAGCACCGGCACTCTTAGGACTGGATTTCCAGTGCAACCTGCAGAGCTTGACTTTCAAATTCGGCGGCCCTATTCCCCCCTCTTACTGTCTGCAGCCTCGCGCCCCTCAAAGTGGACCCCCCTTCCTTATTTGCGAACCTCACCCCGGATTGCAAACCAGCCGCCACTCGGAGCAGACGATACAGTGCCCAGGACCGGACCTTCATCGGGTCCGAGGTCCAGAGGCTCATTAAGGAAGGAGTTATCGAGGCCAGCAACAGTCCCTGGCGAGCCCAAGTGCTGGTAGTTCGGACTGGGGAGAAAAACCGAATGGTCATTGACTACAGTCAGACCATCAACAGGTTTACGCAGCTGGACGCGTACCCCCTCCCCCGTATCTCCGACCTGGTTAACAGGATCGCGAAGTACAAAGTCTTCTCCACGGTGGATCTAAAGTCCGCCTATCACCAGCTCCCCATCCGCGCGAGTGACCGCAAGTACACCGCGTTCGAGGCAGATAGGCGCCTCTATCATTTTCTTAGGGTTCCATTCGGTGTCACAAATGGAGTCACGGTCTTCCAACGGGAGATGGACCGAATTGTTCACCAATACGACTAACGGGCGACATTTCCGTATCTCGATAACATCACCAACTGCGGCCATGACCAGCAGGATCACAACACTAACCTCCAAAAATTCCTCCGTACCGCAAAACTTCTTAACCTCACTTACAATAAGGATAAGTGCGTGTTTAGCACTGACCGCCTAGCCATCCTCGGCTACGTAGTGCGTAACGGAGTGATAGGCCCCGACCCCGAACGCATGCACCCCTGATGGAACTCCCTCTCCCCAACTCCCTCAAAGCCCTCAAACGCTGTCTGGGCTTCTTCTCCTATTACGCCCAGTGTGTCCCTAACTACGCTGACAAAGCCCGCCCCCTCATCCAATCGAATACTTTTCCACTGTCGATGGAGGCCCCCCAGGCCTTTAGCCACATCAAAGCGGATATCGCAAAGGCCACGATGCATGCTATCGATGAGTCCCTCCCCTTCCAGGTCGAGAGCGACGCGTCTGACGTAGCTCTGGCGGCCACCCTGAACCAAGCGGGCAGACCCGTGGCCTTCTTCTCCCGGACCCTCCACGCTTCCGAAATCCGCCACTCCTCGGTGGAAAAGGAGGCACAGGCCATAGTTGAAGCTGTGCAATATTGGAGGCACTATCTGGCCGGCAGGAGGTTTACCCTCCTCACAGACCAACAGTCAGTGGCTTTCATGTCGATAATGCACAGAGGGGCAAGATCAAGAACGACAAGATCTTGCGGTGGCGGATCGAGTTGTCCACGTACAACTACAATATCTTGTATCATCCAGGGAAGCTCAACGAGCCTCCTGATGCCCTGTCCCGCGGTACCTGCGCCAGCGCGCAGATTGACCGCCTCCGCGCCCTCCATGCGGACCTCTGCCATCCAGGGGTAACCCGCTTCTTTCACTTTATCAAGACCCGCAACCTGCCCTACTCCATCGAGGAGGTTAGGACCGTGACCAGAGACTGCAACATTTGCGCAGAGTGCAAACCGCGCTTTTACTGCCCCGAGCAAGCGCATTTAGTAAAGGCATCCCGCCCTTTTGAACGTCTTAGTATGGACTTCAAGGGTCCCCTCCCCTCCAACAATCTCAACACCTACTTCTTAAGCGTGATTGACGAGTACTCCCGCTTCCCTTTCGCCATCCCCTGCCACGACATGACCACGACAACTATCATCAAGGCCCTCCTCTCCATTTTCTCCCTGTTTGGTTACCCCCCGTACATCCACAGCGACCGGGGGTCCTCTTTTATGAGCGACGAACTGCGTCAATTCTTGCTCAGCAGGGGCATCGCCTCTAGCAGGACGACCAGCTATAACCCCCGGGGTAACGGGCAGGTCGAGCGGGAGAATGGCACAGTCTGGAAGACCGTCCTACTGGCCCTACGGTCCAGAGATCTCCCTATCTCCCACTGGCAAGAAGTCACCCCCGGCGCCCTTCACTCAATCCGGTCTCTCCTCTGCACTGCCACAAACCAAACGCCTCACGAATGTCTTCTTGTTTTCCCTAGGAAGCCGTCCTCAGGATTCCCTCTCCCAACCTGGCTGGCCACCCACGGGCTCACCTTGCTCCGGAAGCATGTGCAGGTGCACAAGTCTGACCCGTTGGTGGAACGAGTCCAGTTACTCCATGCTAACCCGCAGTGCGCATACGTGGAGTATCCCGACGGTCGGCAGGACACGGTCTCCCTTCGGGACCTGGCACCCGCCAGCGTACGGCCTCAACCCCCCACACCAACGCCCTCCTCCCAGTCCCCATTCCCCCCGGCGCCCCCGCAACCCAGCGCACAGGAACCCGCTCCCCCAGCCAGAGTTTCACTGGCACCGACCAGGGGTACGGATACAGGATCACGACCGCCGCTCCCGGAGTCGAGGACGGCCACCGGCCCGACGTCACCGGCACCCCTGCGATGATCCAGCAGAACATCGAGGGCGCCCGACAGACTCATTGTGTCGATCTGATGTTTCCACTGGACTGTTATCGGACTCCTTGTGTCATTTAGAGTTCCAATGTACATGTTGCACATTGTTTTTCTCTTGTTTTACTTGTATACTGTTCATTGTTTTGCACAATCGTCGCGAGCCAGTGGGCAGCCACCAATTACCTTGGTACACCTCACAAGCTCTAGTCATATCACCAGTCCGCCCACCTTCCTACTCCCGCCCCCCACCGGCTTCTTTCTCCACAAGGGGTGAATGTGGTGATATGACCAGGAGGTTTACGGTACCTATCTGCCATTGGTGCAGAACACTCGCTGCCCATTGGCTCAGGCCGGTAATGTGCCTCTTGGCTGGTTGGTTGAGACTAGTCATGTGACTGCTCACCGATTGGTCGAGAGGCAAGTAGTGCCGCCTACGAGGCGGGGTATAAGAATCCGTAGGACCCGGCAGTCGGCCTCTCTCTGTAAGTCGACTGCCGGGCACACAACTAGTCGATTAAAGCCTAATGTTTGGATCTTCATCTCGACTCGTGTCCAATTGATGGTACATCACCACTCTAAGACTTTGTTGTGTTATGTAATTTGGAATAACACAGGCTGCCACTTGATGCAGCTTTGAGTAAAAGATCCTCCAGACTTTCAAGTGAGTTCAATGTGTTTTATTGAACTATTAGCACAGTACTCAATGAGTTTGACTCTCTGCTAATCTAAATGTAGTAATTCAGTCTAACTGAACCAGCCTTGCTCTAAGCCACGTGCTGGGGTGTGATGCTGAGGTACACCCTGTCTCACTCTGTATATGTTGGTCTGTGGAAAGAGGTGGGGTGTGAGTGCCTCATCCCTTTTATAGTGAGATACCACCCCTGTGTGTCCTGACTGCTCATTGGTCGTGTCCTATTCTATGTGTTCATTAGCTGCATGTTTGCAAATCATGACAGACTTCAGCACCAATACCTTATCTGACACTCCAGTGCAATACTGAGGGAGAGCTGCACTGTTGGACTGCTGTCTTTCAGATGAGGTATCAAACTGAAAGCCTTGTCTGTCCATTCAGGGCGATATAAGCCCATAAGACCATCAGACATAGCAGAATCAGACCATTCGGCCCACCCAATCTGCTCCATTCAATCATGGTTGATATGTTTCTCATCCCCATTCTCCCCATAACCCCTGATCCCCTTATTAATCAAGAACCTATCTATCTCTGTCTTAAAGACACAGTGATTTGGCCTCCACAGCCTTCTGCGGCAAAGAGTTCCACAGATTCACCACCCTCTGGCTGAAGAAATTCCTCCTCACCTCAGTTCTAAAGGATCGTCCCTTCAGTCTGAAGCTGTTCCCTCAGATTCTACTTTCTCCTACTAGTAGAAACATCCTCTCCACATCCACTCTATCCAGGCCTCGCAGTATCCTGTAAGTTTCAATAAGGTAGCACAGTGGAAGGGCAGCACGGTGGCGCAGTGGTTAGCACTGCTGCCTCTCAGCGCCGAGGTCGCAGGTTCGATCACGGCTCTGGGTGACTGTCCGTGTGGAGTTTGCACATTCTCCCCGTGTCTGCGTGGGTCTCACCCCCACAACCCAAAGATGTGCAGGGTAGGTGGATTGGCCACGCTAAATTGCCCCTTCATTGAAAGGCTTGCTGGGGTGGTACATGCCTGGAGCTCTGGCACAATAGCACAGTGGTCAGCACTGTTGCTTCACAGCTCCAGGGTCCTAGGTTCGATTCCCGGCTTGGATCACTGTCTGTGTGGAGTCTGCACGTTCTCCCCGTGTCTGCGTGGGTTTCCTCCGGGTGCTCCGGTTTCCTCCCACAAGTCCCGAAAGACGTGCTGTTAGGTGAATTGGACATTCTGAATTCTCCCTCTGTGACCCGAACAGGCTCCGGAATGTGGGGACTAGGGGATTTTCCCAGTAACTTCATTGCAGTGTTAATGTAAGCCTACTTGTGACAATAAAGATTATTATTATGATAGGGTGGCATGGTGGCGCAGTGGTTAGCATTACTGCCTCACGGCACTGAGGTCCCGGGTTCGATCCCAGCCCTGGGTCACTGTCTGTGTGGAGTTTGCGCATGCTCCCCGTGTCTGCGTGGGACTCACCCCCACAACGCAAGGATGTGTGGGTTAGATGGATTGGCCACACTAAATTGCCGCTTAATTCGAAAGAAAAATGAATTGGGTATTTTATATGTATGTTAAAAACTTTCAGTAAAGTATATGAGAACCTGTGGTACTCTTTCAAAGAAGGGCAAGGGAGTTCTCCCCGGTGTCCCGGGTAATATATTTATCCTTCAACCAAGGTCACAGAAGAAACAGATAATCTGGTTATTATTACATTACTGCTTGCGGGATCTTGCTGTGTAAAAAATAGCTACTGAGTTTCCTACATTACGGCCGTGATTACACCTCAAAAGTGGCTATAAAGTACTTTGACCTCTTTCGTGGTCATGCAAGGTCATGGGGCTGAGTTACTGAGTATATTCAAGACAGATCTCAGCCGATTTCTGGATGCAATGGGATTTACATTGTCAGGTGGGAACGTGCAGTTGATGTTGAAGATTTTTAAAAATAAATTTAGAGTACCCAATTCATTTTTTCCCAATTAAGGGGCAATTTAGCATGGCCTATCCACCTAGCCTGCACATCTTTGGGTTGTGGGGGTGAAACCCACGCAGACACGGGGAGAATGTGCAAACTCCACACAGACAGTGACCCAGAGCCGGGATCGAACCCGGGACCTCGGCACCGTGAGGCAGCAGGGCTAATCCACTGCGCCACCATGCTGCCCCATTGACGTTGAAGATTAAGCATGATTTCATTAAATGACAGAGCAGAGCCGAGGGGCTGAATGACGAACTATTTACATTCTTATACGTCGCTTGGGTGAGAATTCAGCTGCTAAATTGTTATCGGGATCAACACATGAGCAGGAATTTAGGATTATATAAATATTTAAGATCCACAGCTATCGAACCTCATTTGTACTGATACCTGGAGGAACTCCAGTCCCAGTATCACAGTGATAAGGACCAGAGGCTATCAAGCAGAGCACACTGCCACGGGCCGGAGAATACATTCAAACAAGTTGCATGTAAATCCCGGGAAAAGCAGACGATTTTCAGATGAGTTGTTGCCTGGTAACACTGATAAAGGAGCGATTCCAGAGCTGTAACTCAATCCTGAGCACCGTGTCATTTTGCTTTCACGGACGAGTATGTTTTATGTCAGCACAGTATGGCGGCTGCTGCCCTCTTTGTTTTCGGTTTTATTCCAGCGTCTCCTCATAATTACTGATCAGAGATTCTGAGGAAAATATTAACAGAAGCTGGTAAACTCATGGCTGGAGATGCCCCTGGGGAAAGTGGGATTTATGTCAGTCTCGTTCTTTAGGGCCTGCCCCATTCACACTGCCCCACTGGGGGCAGCTGACTCACCAGATGCTAGGGATCAAACCTCGGCCTTTTTCTTGGTTTCAATTCAAATGAGTTCAGGTAAAGTGTGCTTCAGAGTGCCAGACTCATCCATGGTGTTCTTGTTCAATTTAGTGGAGCAAATAGTGGTTAAATCAAAAAGTTAAAGAAAATAATGCAAAAAACTTACTGGGCAAACCTTGGGCGGGGTTCTCCGAAATGGAGGCAGAGTGTTCGCGCCGCCGTGAACGGTGTCACGTTTCACGGCGGCGTGAAACGGGCGCGGGCACTACCGATTCTGACCCCCACAGGGGGCCAGCACGGCGCTGGAGCAGTTCACACCCACTTCTCAGCGCCAACTGGGCTCTGCGACAACCCGCGCATACGCGGGGTACTTCCTCCCCACTCCGGCCCCGACGTAACATGGCGTGGGGGTTCAGGGGCCAGCCGCGTAAGAAAATAGGGCCGGGGCTGGAGGGGCCGGCCCTCCGATCAGTGGGCCCCGATCGTGGTAAAGGAGCCTCCCCCAACCCGCACAGGCCACCCCCGACCCCGCCTTTCAGGCCCTGGCCCTTGGCATTGCCTCTCAGCACACTGCCAGGGTGCCATGGGGCAATACCAGGACACTGCCCTGCCCTGTCCCCCGATCATCCGGGGGCTCCAATGGGATCTCTTGATCATAGATCATAGAATTTACAGTGCAGAAGGAGGCCATTCGGCCCATCGAGTCTGCACCGGCTCCTGGAAAGAGCACCCTACCCAAGGTCAACACCTAGACCCTATCCCCATAACCCAGTAACCCCACCCAACACTAAGGGCAATTTTGGACACTAAGGGCAATTTATGATGGCCAATCCACCTAACCTGCACATCTTTGGACTGTGGGAGGAAACCGGAGCACCCGGAGGAAATCCACGCACACAGGGGGAGGACGTGCAGACTCCGCACAGACAGTGACCCAGCCGGGAATCGAACCTGGGACCCTGGAGCTGTGAAGCAATTGTGCTATCCACAATGCTACCGTTCTGCCCAGATGGACAATTGTTGAGACCAGCCGTGATTCCCACCAGCCTCACACTGCCCCAAGGGGGCGGGGTTTCCCGGGAGCCGAGAGACTTTGGCTAAAATAGGGAAATGTGTATTTAAATAAATTAAAATTTTCATTTAAATATGCAAATCTGGTTCACACCCAGTGAGGGATGAAGCAGATTGTGCCCGATGCTGTGGCCGGGAGGATCAATCTCTGTTTGGCAGCCAGCATGAACCCCCAATGAGGGCCCCTCCCCCATGTTCCAGGAATAGCGGGATGTGTGCTGAGCGCTGCACAGGGGGAGAACCACCCCCCGTTGATTCAATTGTACATTCCAGGCAATGTGAACAGCCCACATTAACCTAAATGGATCGCATACCTGGGGCCGGATTCACCAATTGTGAGACGAAGTACGGGGGTTCCATGGCGTTTGACGTGGAAAGAATCGGCGGCGCCCCCTCACCGATGCTGCGACTGGTGAGAGGGTAGCAGCTGTGCTGGGTAAAATTCCCGGCCTCCACGAAATAAACAGCCGGAAAATTGCGGGGTCCACGGGCGCGCATATCAATAAATATCATTCTCCCCTCTTCCTGAATTAATTACTATGGTTCCGCTGGCAATGGCAAACCACACCCCGATTTTAATCACTCCACCATTGGTGGCAGTCTCTTCAATCGCCAAGGCCCGAAGGACAAAGCAGCCCCTCTTGATTGGCATCCCATCCACAAACATTCACTCCCTCCACCACCGACGCACAGTGGCAGCCGTGTGTACCATCTACAAGATGCTCTGCAGTAACTCACCAAGGCTCCTTAGGCAGCACCTTCCAAACCCACGGCCACTACCATTTAGAAGGACAGGAGCAGCAGATACCTGGGAACCCCACCACCTGGAGGTTCCCCTCCAAGTCACTCACTATCCCGACTTGGAAATATATCGGCCGTTCCTTCACTGTCGCTGGGTCAAAATCCTGGAACTCCCTCCCTAACAGCACTGTGGGTGTACCTACACCATATGGGCTGCAGCGGCTCAAGAAGGCAGCTCACCACCACCTTCTCAAGGGGCAATTAGGGATGGGTAACAAATGCTGATCTAGCCAACGACGGCCATATAACACAAACAATTTTATTAAAATCTCTGCAATTCCCTCCCCTAAAGCTTTCTATTTCTCTATCTTTGTCTCCTCCAATCAGTCATTACTGAAAAACCTGGTCAAAGGGATAGGTTTTATCTTGGAGATATGTGTAAAAGTGCCCCTCCAGTTGTGAATTTCACATGAATGCGATGTGTTGCTTTATTTAGATGTTTGAATGTGGAAAGGCAGCCAGACAGGTATGTTTTGAAGCAATGATAATAATGAATGCACATTCTGGATGTTCCAGGACACACACCTCACAAGATTGATGTCCGGGAATCAGAGCCAGATATACATCCTTGAAAGTGTACCCTGCAGTGTAATTACCATCAAAGCCTTGTGCGCAAAAGGCTTCCAAGCCATCTCCACATAGTGCATGCTGCTTCCTAGGCAGTTTACAACAATAACACCCAGCATTTCTCCCATGCCTTTTATTTTCGAATCAGCCCCAGGTGATTTAACAGATGGGAACAGGTTGGGATTAGACTGGACGGTGGTCACAGTTTTGGGAAGGTTTTTATAAGTGGGAAACGTCGGAAGGATTGAGAAATGAAAAATGAAATGAAAATCGCTTATTGTCACGAGTAGGCTTCAATGAAGTTACTATGAAAAGCCCCTAGTCGCCACATTCCGCCGCCTGTTCAGGGAGGCTGGGACGGGAATTCATAGAATTTACAGTGCAGAAGGAGGCCATTCGGCCCATCGAGTCTGCACCGGCTCTTGGAAAGAGCACCCTACCCAAGGTCAACACCTCCACCCTATCCCCATAACCCAGTAACCCCACCCAACACTAAGGGCAATTTTGGACACTAAGGGCAATTTATCATGGCCAATCCACCTAACCTGCACATCTTTGGACTGTGGAAGGAAACCGGAGCACCCGGAGGAAACCCACGCACACTCGGGGAGGATGTGCAGACTCCGCACAGACAGTAACCCAAGCCGGAATCGAATCTGGGACCCTGGAGCTGTGAAGCAATTGTGCTATCCACAATGCTACCGTGCTGCTGACCTGCCTTGGTCTGCTTTAAAAGCCAGCGATTTAGCCCAGTGTGCTAAACCAGCCCCAAAATGAAATGGAAGTCACTTATTGTCACAAGTAGGCTTCAGTGAAGTTACTGTGAAAAGCCCCTAGTCACCACATTCCGGCGCCTGTCCGGGGAGGCTGGTACGGGAATTGAACCGTGCTGCTGGCCTGCTTGGTCTGCTTTAAAAGCCAGCGATTTAGCCCAGTGTGCTAAGAGAGTAAAGCCCAACGCAACCAAAGGTGGGTGAGAGGGACTGAGATCAAACAAAAGGACGGTGGGAAGATATGAAACTGTAGGAGGCTCCAGAGATTGAGGAAGCGAAGGCTCAGGAAGGGTTTTAAGATTGAGGTAGAAGAGTTTTTGTTTAACTGAATCTCCAGGTTGATGGGCACAAGGAACAGGCAAAAGTGTAGGACAAGTTGGAAGTTGTGGAAGAGGGAAGACCAGTAAGGAAGCCATTGGAATAATTGAGTATCGAGGAGACAAAAGCGGGGATAAAGGTCGCATCAAAAGGGGTACAGAGGTCAGGACAGGAGCAGTTAATACTTCAAATCTTGCCGATGGATAGGTCATTAGATTTGTAGCTTTGCTGTTGGTTGAAGAAGATGCTGATGTTTTATGTGGTGTAGTTCAGTAAGGATGGGGAGTTGGTAGATTAACGCGCCGTATTTTTTGCAACTCAGACATGAAGAAATTCTGCTTCGACCACACTGCCATCAACTGAGGACTTCAATCAGCAGGGAGCGCCATTTAAAGCAACTTCTTGATCAAAACCTTTAAGATCCTGAGGGGGTATTGACAGGGTGGATGCGGAGAGGAAGTTTCCTCTTGTGGGAGAATCTAGATCTAGAGGGACAATGTTTAAAAATGAGAGGTCGCTCCTTTAAAACTGAGATGAGGTGGAATTTATTCGCTCAGAGGATCGTGGGTCTCTGGAACTCTCTTCCTCAGAAGGCGGTGGAAGCAGAATCTTTGAATATTTTTAAGGCAGAGGTGGATAGTTTTTTGATTAACAAGGGGGTGAAAGGTTATCGGGGGGTGTTGGGGGTAGGTGGGAATGTGAGGTTGAGGTTACAATCAGATCAGCCACGATCTTATTGAATGGCGGAACAGGCTAGAGGGGCCGAGTGGCCTACTCCTACCCCTCATTCGTATGTACAAATGTTCTTCATGTTCCATCGATGAAAATGGCAGTGAAGATCTCCCTTGGCAGGCTGCTGAAGCAGCGACAGCACATCGTGTCCCCACTCACATGGAGGACAGTGTCAAGCAAGGTCAGAGCTACCGCACGGGAGGCTATGTCTGCGCTGGTAAGTGCCAGCTCCCTGCCAAGGAGGATAGGCAGCCAATGCAGGAAGAGGATGAATGATTTCCTCCATTCTGCCAGGGTAAGTCACTCTTCTCATCTCGACTAACACACACCCAAACCCAGCACACATCCACAGGAATCTCACTCACTGTCACCTCGAAGGAAACCACCACTGCTCCCTCACACACATCTTCATGTTCCCTGCAGCTTAACTCCATCACCTCCCGGCTGCCACTCACCAACCACGCATGCCAGGCATCCTTACCATCCACCCTGGCACGCGGCCTGCTTACACTCTCACCATCTGTTTTCACACAGGACAAGGTGGCACACAATGAAAAGGAGACACTCCAGACGGGCAGAGGGATGCCCGAGTTTAAAATCCTCTCGCCCACCAGCTGGCTTGGGAGGAAGATGACCACGCCTGTGCCAAGGTTGTGGTGCCATGTGAGAGTACCTTTAAGAAATGGGTGTTTTTATAGAATAACTGTAGTGGGTGTACCTTTAAGAAATGGGTGTTTCTTATTGCAGTGATGTCAGAGTGTGGGTGGGGCTGGGCTGTCTGTCAGCGTTTAGTTTCACTTTGAGAAAAGCTTGGGTGTGACTGTGTTTGGATTTGTTTCAGTGTTGGAGCTGCAGTCAGGCAGAGAAGGTGTACTGTTGTTCTCTCTGCCATGTAAAGACTATCTCTTGATCATTTGGTGAATTCAGAGTGATAACTGTTCTCAGTAGTGAATTTAAACCTGATGTGCTTCTGTTAAAAGGTTCTTTTATGTCTTATGGATGTTAAAAGGAAAGTTTAAGTATTACTTCGAATGTTGTATTCTTTGGGGGTTGTATTTGAATTGATAGTTGCTGAGATGTTTACTGTGTTTTAAAAAGGTTAACTTGAGTTCATAGAATAAACATTGTTTTGCTTTAACAAATACTGTTAGATGTCTGCTGCACCACACCTGTAGATTGGGCCATGTGCTCCCCATATCACAATCTATTAAAAGTCGTGGGTCAGGTGAACTCCATGATACACTTTGGGGTTCTCTAAACCCTGGCCCATAACAGTGGTGGGCACCAAGATACCAAGTGAGGACCCTAAACACCATCATCCATCATGACAGCTAAAGTGAGGTCCTGTCTTTTCTATCGTCATGCCGCCGCCATTCACTAACAACACGCCTTAGATTGAAAGGCTGAATGGAGGAGTCCCATCGCCTCCTGCCCAAGGAGATTATGCTGGCACTCCAAGGTAACCAGGTCAGCACTGTGAGGGTGACAGCGCAGTGGAGATGTTGGTGCAAGACTTCCTTCCTTCACTGGTGGAGGGCACTAGTGGGCATCCACTAGCACCAGCGCCAGCGGACAGCGGGAGTTCTCAGATTCACTCCAGCTCCCTCTCAATCCCAAAGGAAGAAGCCAGGGGCCCTTGAGCACTCATAGGGAGTAAGAAAAGCTGGTGCATAGCCCGGGACATCCACCCACGATTGTCCAACCCATCTGACTCCCCTCCTCCGATGACTGATTCAGCTCCAGCCGCACAGGCCAAGGAGGGTGGCACTGACTCAGAACAGCAGCCCGAAAGCAGGCTGGGGCCCTCTAGAGGATGCCCGCCAAGGCAATCACAGACAACAGGGCGTGGCACAGCAGGCCTCAGCTGTGGAGCCTGGGGATACACTAAGGCATCAGAGCAGAGTTAGAGAAGTTAATATGGTCTAGTTGCACAGCGTGGGCTTGGGACTGAAGCACTTGTAGATAGCGTCCAGCTATGCACATAAGCACCCATCTCAGTAAATGAAATAAATCTCACTTATCGCAACCTCTCTCTATGGTCTCATGAGATTTCTTCCTGTTGTACTGATGAGATAACAGCATCTGTGATCCACAGAAAGGCTGAGTTCTCACTCCAGAGCCTCCGTCATCTGCTCTCTAAAATGTTGCCAGTAGATTGGTTGGTGGCCCCTCACAGAGACAGAACACATCAGTCACGTCAGTGTCTCCTGGTAATGAGGACGTCCCATACAATATTCAGGGCTGCCGCCACTCAACCTAGCCATTGTCAATGTGTTATCTCAGAGGCTAAACCCTTATGTTAAATGTGCATCTGCCTCCAGTGACACTGGACCTCAGGGACACACATTCCAAAGGAGGAATCGAGGTCAAGGCAGCACGGTAGCACAAGTGGATAGCACTGTGGCTTCACAGTGCCAGGGTCCCAGGTTCGATTCCCCGCTGGGTCACTGTCTGTGCAGAGTCTGCACGTTCTCCCCGTGTCTGCGTGGGCTTCCTCCGGGTGCTCCGGTTTCCTCCCACAAGTCCAAAGATGTACAGGTTAGGTGGGTTGGCCATGATCAATTGCCCCTTAGTGCCCAACAGTTAGGTGGGGTTACAGGGAGTGGGCCTAGATGGGGTGCTCTTTCGGAGGGTCAGTGCAGACTCGATGGGCAGCTTGGCCTCCTTTTGCACTGTCGGGATTCTATGATTCTATGAGAGTGGAGTGAACACAGTAGTAGTCTAGCAGAAGCCAACATGGAGATAGTACCCAGTTAGAGCTGTACCTTGGTGAACAGGTGCATAGATATGCATTATCAAAATGTTTGACCGTACAAGCCTTTAAAACAAGACAACGAACAAATCTTTACAACACTGGCAGCTAATGAATGAAGCCAGAACTGAAAAAGCTGGTGCAGGTCACAGAATCTGACAAACTAAAGTTCCATTACAGACATGGAAGGTGTAGAGAAGAAGGAAAATCAACTGTGCAGCTAAAGGACTCCTCTGGAGCACATGGAGGTAAATTGTGAATCTCCATTGATCACAGAGTCAAAGGACAAATTACCGTTAAAAGTCTATCAGTTAGCAGGTCCGTTTCATTAATTACTGTGGGCAGCCCAGGTTCAGTGATGATGCCATAGCACCTGACAACCGTGGGCAGCACAGTAGAATAATGGTTAGCACAGTTGCTTCACAGCTCCAGGGTCCCAGGTTCAATTCCCGGCTTGGGTCACTGTCTGTGTGGAGTCCGCACGTTCTCCCCGTGTCTGCGTGGGTTTCCTCCGGGTGCTCCGGTTTCCTCCCACAGCCCAAAGATGTGCAGGTTAGGTGGATTGGCCATGATAGATTGCCCCCTTAGTGACCAAAAGGTTGGGAGGGGTTATTGGGTTACGGGGATAGGGTGGAAGTGAGGGCTTAGGTGGGTTGGTGCAGACTCGATGGGCCAAATGGCGTCCTTCTGCACTGTATGTTCTGTAAGAAAATTATAAGATGAAACTCCACTCTGATATGACGCTGGTCACCGAGAGTGAGGGAAATGCCTTCAGAAAGGAGTCATACATTAGCAGTGGCTGTGTGAGGAACAGTGCACCATTGTGACAATGCAAGTCAACATCATCCTCCTGCAACATTTTGTTTTTTACAATTTAGAGTACCCAATTCATTTTTTCCAATTAAGGGGCAATTTAGCATGGCCAATCCACCTACCCTGCACATCTTTGGGTTGTGGGGGTGAAACCCACGCAGACATGGGGAGAATGTGCAAACTCCACACGGACAGTGACCCAGAGCCGGGATTGAACCTGGGACCTCGGCCCCGTGAGGCAGCAGTGCTAACCACTGCACCGCCCTGCTGCCCCTTCCTCCAGCAACATAGACTATGGGCAACGGCGCTCTCCCCATGACATGAGGCAGTAGTCAGATGGGAGAGCAGTGCACACGGATGGGAATGCAGGATGATGGGATTTTTCATTGGCCCTAATGACCACCTTCAATAAAACAGAAGGATATGTGTTTGTCCTGTGCTCTTCTGCCAATTCTGGCTACCGCCACGACCTTATGTCGATCTCTCCATGATGACATCATTGTCTACCTCGACGTCCTCTTCATCAGAGGAAATGTGCCACTCCTTCATCTCTCCCATGGGTAGCTTCATCATGTTGACGCACCAGGTTGTGGAGGTCACAGCAGACAACCATGATGCGTGACACCCTCTGCGGACTGTACTGAAGGGCTCCAACAGACCTGTCCAGGCCCGGAAGCACAGTTTCAGCATACCATTGGTCTACACCACCAAAGTGCAAGCAGCAGCATGAGCCTTGTTGTATCTGGTCTCTGCTGTGGCTTCTGCACTGGAACCATCAGCCATGTCCTCAGGTGTACCCCTTGACCTTGAGGAGCCGCTGTGCTCCCTGAAAAACGTCGGGGATCTGAGATCGGCTAAGTGTGTAGGAATCGTGAACACTTCCTGGGAACCTGGCATACACCTGGAGGATGCACTTTGTGTGGTTGCAGACGAGCTGAACATTGAGGGAGTGATGCCTTTGTGGTTGATGATCTGCCATCCAAGAAGGCCCAGCTGTTGAAGAGTGCAGCCTCAGGATGGGTCAGTTTTAAACTTGGCTTTCTTCCCGTTCTGCCAATGGGTTCTTCCCTTTGAGGACTCAACTCATTCCCCATGCTGGCAACGAGGCCGGTGCCCACTGCCCCCCTCTGCCTGTTGTCCCCCTGTGCCGAGTTACCTCCTGTGTTTCTTTCCCCCTTCCCCCCGGGCCAGGTAACCTCCGCCACACCCCTTCTGCCCACATTGCCTTGCTGCTTGGCCCCCCTTGCCACTGCATCCCCCCTCATCCATTCCCTGCCCAAACCCTGAGGCCCTTAGCCATTCCCCCTCCCGAACCCGGAGGCCCGATGCTGGATCTTCCTCGCCCTTGCAAGTGCCCTCTCTTCCCGTTTCTTCATGTCTGAACTCCCCTTGGAGATGAGCTTACCGGGTTCCCGTTTTTAAACACCTGTCACAAATGGGGCCGTAGTGACATCATGCCGTCATGGGCAAACTTTCTAATGTAGGGAGATAGTGTAAGGCGGCATGGTGGCACAGAGGTTAGCACTGCTGCATCACAGCACCAGGAGCCTGGGTTCAATTCCAGCCTTGGGTGACTGTGCGGAGTCTGCACGTTCTCCCCGTGTCTGCGTGGGTTTCCTCCGGGTGCTCCGGTTTCCTCCCGCAGTCCAAAGATGTGCAGGTTAGGTGGATTGGCCATGCTAAATTGTCCCTTAGTGTCCAAAGATAACCTAACGAGGTTAGGTTATGAGGATAAGGATGGGGAGTGGGCCAAGATAGGGTGCTCTTTCAGAGGGTCGGTGCAACTTGATGGGCCGGATGGCCTCCTCTATGATTCTCTGGTGAACACTGCGGGAAGACCTGATAATAATATGCAGGTGAATTGAAATGGGGTTCTTGACGTTGTATGGTGCGAACCCTATTACATAATTGGCTGGGGAGGGGACAATTGCTCCAGGAAATCCCACCAGCGCAAATCGCATTTTTCACCTCTCGCAATATTTTGCACCCTTGTCACCATTGACGCCCACTGCGAACAGGGGGCGCAAAATCCCGGCCACAATCTCCAGATAGAGGTACACTGTTGCTGGCACCCTTCCTGATACCTAAAACCTTCTTACACACTTGCTCCCTGTTTCTCCAGAGATATTCTTGCAGTCTCTGCTTTTATAAGAAAGCCTTTAGCTGCATATGTGGGTACTCTCTACTGCTATGGATCCTGCAGCAGGACCTACAAGGTGTGGTGATCTGGAGAGAAAGAGTTCCACCTCCAGCCCCTTTACCATGGCCTGTACAGTACACCCACACAGATTGTGTACAGCTGCCTTAATCCTGAAAGTAAATGTGCCAGAATTAGTAGAAGCCAGGTCTACCACCCTTAGCGAATTCTGTCGTTTATCTTTGGGGTGCAGCTGGCTGCACACGAGGATCCAATGCCACACACATGGATCCCACACAAGTGAACTATTGCAATGACTGGAATTATAAATTGGACATATGACGGACTTAGCCACAAGAATGTTGACATCTCCCAATTGTATTTTGCTTCTGTATCAATGTGCAACTCAAAATAAATGCCATTCATGGTTTAGCCTGAAATGTCTGGTCTGGTCGTGTTGCGTTTTACCAGGGGTGTTAATGGAGAATGTATACAATCTTGATGTAGAGCTTAACAGTACAAAGGTAGATTGTTAACACTATTCACTGCGCACAAAACGGGGGCTATTTTAACCTCATTCACCTGGTAGGAAACCAACAAGATCAGGTAGGACAGTGGTTTTACACTCTGCCCGATATTACGCGCCATTAATTTCTATGGAGAGCAAATTATGAACCTTTCCTCAGGAAATGTAAAAGGCTGAATACACTCACAATGAAATGGATTATACTTGAACTGTGGAATAAACATGATTAATGTCCTTTCCTTATTTGCTGCTTTGTTGTGTTAATTCTCCTCAGGCTACTAATTCGCTGCCTGGATTACCCTTAATTGAAGTAATTTGATGCAAGGCAATGATAAATTAGTGATGGAATGTAAGACGGTTACCTAATCACTGCACTAGATGAAGAGTAGGTGGGGGCTGACAACAGGCTGGAAGAGAAGCACTTTGACAATGGACTGCAGGAGACCTGGAGGACAAGGCCCCATCACAAGTCAGTGTCCTCAGGGGCTATGAATTTAAAGGGTCGAAGAAATGATCAGAAAGGTGTTTCTAGTAAATAATTAAAGGTATGTTTCTGTGGATTAATAACCGCCCTGAACTGTGGCAAAGGAGGATAAAATGCTTCAGGGTCTCAGAATGCCCAAATTATGGTGTAATTTAAGGCGGGAGCTGACAGGTTTCTCCAAAGTAGTTCTCAAGGTTGCCGCATAGCCTTTACTGTAAAGAACAAAATAATTACAATGCACAATGGCTGCAACAAGATATTGGAGGAGTGGTCTGTTTATGATCCTAATGCTGGATTGAAGCCTGGAGTTTCCTTTTGAAAAGTGCGATTAGTTTTACACAAAGCTCCAGGTGTTATCTTTCACAACACCATTTAACTGGGATGGGTTGAATAAGCATCCAGACTCTGAATGGAATAAAAGTGGAGTCATTTTCTGGCAGGAAACACCCATTTTGGAAATATCTCCAAAGTCCGTCCATCGTATGAAACGACCAGTGGCCATAACAGCAAAAATACGAGCAGATTGGATAACGTGAGGTTCTGCACGATCATTGTAGTTTGCTGATTAATAATACACATGTCAACATTGAAGTTTGGTGTGGCCAGAATATAAAAATGTATATAAATATTTGTCTATTTGGAGGCATTCATCCAGCATAGTTCAATAAGATTACAGGACATATCTAGATGGTACCTTAGTTAAAATTCAGTTCCATGATTGCACCAGGGGACATGGGATTGGTTTGATTCTTGGAATAGGGGCAGTGCTAGCAAGGCACTATATATTTTTTAATTTAGAGTATCCAATTTTTTTTTTCCCAATTAAGGGCCAATTTAGCATAGCCAATCCACCTAGCCTGCACATCTTTGGGTTGTGGGGGTGAAACCCACGCAGACACGGGGAGAATGTGCAAACTCAACACGGACAGTGACCCAGGGCCGGGATCGAACCTGGGACCTCGGCACCGTGAGGCAGCAGTGCTAACCACTGTGCCACCGTTCCGCCCTTCAAGGCCCTATTTTTGCCCATCCCAGACTGCCTCGAGAAGGTGACAGTCTTCCTGAACCTTTCGAATCCACGTGGCACGTTTTCTTCCCACACAGTAATGTGGCATTATCAGTGATTATTGCCACGGAATCATAACAGCCCACCTGGAAAGGGTTCTTTAGTCAATCGGTGAGTGAAAATGCTCCAAGCTATGGAACTGAGGCTAACAGATGAGGAATCCCCAGGATCCATCCACCATCTAAGCTAAGTTGCCTGATTTTGTCTTAGATAGTAGTTGGAGGAGACAACAGTTGACCTCAGCGCTTATCAGAGAGAAAGGAAAGAGTCCTCTTCCTATTCCTCATCACTGGACACGATTTAAACTCACTCATAACCCACCTGCTGTCACAGTTAAAATTGGGCCTGTGATCGATCTCTGCTACGGATGTCTTGTGCTGCTGTGGAGCCATCCCCCTACCTCGAGGCCAGAAGCTCTGGGTTCGAATCTCACTTCAGGATTTCTTGGCCATGGAAGGTCTGTTCACAATGTGACCAAATAGGTTGATTATCAGCCTGTAAATCCTTTCGATACACTCGATGGCAGGCGGTAAGAGCGGTAAGAGTGGGAGAGTTTCCTGATACTGCAGAAAGTAACGGCATATAACTACGGCTGTTAAACACATGGCCAAGATACCTAAAGCACAGAAAAGGCCCTTCGGCCCATTGTCTGCGCCAGTCACAAACAATGACTAAGTATTCTAATTCTGTTTTCCAGCACTTGGCCCGTGGCCTCTCGCATTAAACCCCTTGGAAATCATACCCAGCATATTCCACCTCCACAATGCCAGAGCTAAAAAAAAGAATGTACAAAGTTGGCCGGAGACTAAAGTATGATCCAACCCCAATATACTTGGGAGTGACTCTAGATAGGGCTCTGCTTTTCCAGGAACGTTTGAACAAAACAGCAGCAACAGTCAAAACCAGAAATAATCCACTATCCGAACTTGCTGGATCCACCTGGGACGCTGCTGTCACAACACTGCAGACCTCAACACTCCATCATACTCCACAGCAGAGTATCGTGCTCCTGTCAGGCAAAGGTCATCACAGACATATCTTGTTGATACTCTGCTGAATGCAACAATGTTCATCATAACTGGAACTCTCCACTCAACACCCCTCCCCTGGCTCCCTATCCTCACAAACACCACAAACAAAATCGCGATCGGCGCAAGGGGCGGAGAATGGGCGTCAAACCCGAAATCGGGTCCAATGCCGCTCCCACGATTCTTCGGTCCCCGGAGAATCGGCACCAATCCGGCGTGCGCGGTCGACGCGGTGCCAGTTGGGGGCCATTGAAAGAAGCGCCCGCGGCGATTCACCGAGTGCAGCTGGCCGTGTTCCTGACAGTGTGGTTCTCTCATGGATCCGCCCGGCGGGAACTCGGTGTGGCGGCTCCATCCGCGGCCGCCCTGGTGGGGAGGGGATCATTCACGGCGGGGGGGGGGGGGGGGCTCCAGGATGGCCAGGCTAGCGATCGGAGGGCCATTGATTCGCGGGAGCGCGCGATCTGGGGGGGCATACCTTCTTGGTGCCGGTCCGCGGTGTGGGTCGGCCATATCGTGCAGGCCACCGCTGTGCGCATGCGCAGACCCCCGACCGGAAGTGCAGGGCCCCATATCGGCAGCCAGAGCTGCAAGGAGCACTCCGGGGTCCTGCCAGCCCCCTGAAAATCAGGGAATCACCCTGGACCTCCTCCAGGTAAATCCAGAGTGATTCGCGGGCGTTTTTTCGCAGGCGTGGGGACAGAGCCTCATTATTGGAGAATCCCACTCCCACCACTGACTGGCCTCCTTGCTAAACAGATCCAGTACAGGCCAGGGCCGCTCGGCAGTCAACCTCCACCACTGGGGTCTCAGCGCAAATCTCTTCTGCACAAACAATGGGTGGGATTTTCCAGTCACCCTGCCCGGAGACCAGAAATTCCCGCCCAAGATCAACGGACCTTTAAATGGTCCGTCAGGTTTTCTGACCCGAAGGGCAGCACGGTGGCCTAGTGGTTAGCACAACCGCCTCACGGCGCCGAGGTCCCAGGTTCGATCCCGGCTCTGGGTCACTGTCTGTGTGGAGTTTGCACATTCTCCCCGTGTCTGCGTGGGTTTCGCCCCCACAACCCAAAAATGTGCAGGGTAGGTGGATTGGCCATGCTAAATTGCCCCTTAATTGGAAAAAATAATTGGGTAATCTAATTTTTAAAAAAATAAAAAAAAAGTTTTCTGACCCGCCTGTGACAATTCCTATAGCAGAGTGCTGCACATTCCCAAGGAATGTCCCCTCGACAGACTAAGTGGCAGAGCAGGGGCTGGTTTAGCTCACTCGGCTAAATCGCTGGCTTTTAAAGCAGACCAAGCAGGCCAGCAGCACGGTTCGATTCCCGTACCAGCCTCCCCGGACAGGCGCCGGAATGTGGCGACTAGGGGCTTTTCACAGTAACTTCATTGAAGCCTACTCGTGACAATAAGCGATTTTCATTTCATTTCATTTCATCGGCTTCGGGCATTTGCATTATCTAAATAAATAACGTTTATTCTAATGAGGATCTTGGAGCCCTGCGTGACCCTTTGAACCCCACCCCGGTTTCAGGCCTTGAAGTCTCAAACTGGTGTCTGGTATGCCTTTGATATAAAGGTAACAGACATGAAAGTCTGTACAGAGTGTCTAACCGATGTTTACATTATGTCACCATGGTGTCCTTCAAGGAAGATCAGCCAGGCAGTATAACCAGTTTTTAGAATAATTTGAGGAAAACAAGTTATTCAATGCATCATACTTCCGCTTGATTAATATTTACACAATTTCTAATGTCACAATAATTGTCCCATTTTAGCTTCTGGCTCTGTGTGTCCCTGATGTGTTTGAACTTGTAATAAAAAGCAGCAGTTTGAGAGGAATTTATAACAAAACTAACGGTCCCGTTCATCGCTCCACGAGGCATATCCAATTTGTTATCATAGATTTAACTGAACTCAGTCCCTTTTTCTTTTAAAATTTAGAGTGCCCAATTCATTTTTCCCAATTAAGGGGCAATTTAGCATGGCCAATCCACCTACTCTGCACATCTTTGGGTTGTGGGGGTGAAACCCACGCAGACACGGGGAGAATGTGCAAACCCCACACGGACAGTGACCCAGAGCCGGGATTGAACCTGGGACCTCGGCACCATGAGGCAGCGGTGCTAACCCACTGCGCCACCGTGCTGCCCCCTTTTTCAACCAGATTTTTATTCCGTTCTTTTTGCTCCACTAATTTTTTCCATTCCAGGGCAGCAGGGTGGCCTAGTGGTTAGCACAACCGCCTCACGGCGCTGAGGTCCCAGGTTCGATCCCGGCTCTGGGTCACTGTCCGTGTGGAGTTTGCACGTTCTCCCCGTGTCTGCGTGGGTTTCGCCCCCACAACCCAAAGATGTGCAGGGTAGGTGGATTGGCCACGCTAAATTGCCCCTTAATTGGAAAAAATAATTGGCTAATCTAAATTTATTTAAAAAAAAAAATTTTTTCCATTCCTCCCCTGAAGGCCTTGTTACCGTGGTTCCAGTCATAGATCCCAACGGCCCTCCACTGCCTCGCCCAATCAATCATTGTTCACGTGTGTGTGTGTGTGTGTGTGTGTGTATATATGTCAGCTTTGAAAATGAGTGCCCACAGAGCGTACAGGCATAGAGTTGGCACTAACACTGGTCAGTGCTAAAGAGATGACCAAAAATCTTGTGAGAAAAAAAAACGACAGATAATTTCTCAGGACAAAATGTCGGAGGAACCTCCAACAGACAGGTGACACCGGATGAACATTAATCATCCATGACCCTTGACCTCAGACCAGTTCAGCTCTTCAGAATGACATCGGGATAAGTTGTTCTTGGTTCTCAAAAGCAAAACATTCAAATTTCCTCTCCATGGGTGGCACAGTGGTTAGCACTGCTGCCTCACGGCACCAAGGTCCCAGGTTCGATCCCAGCTCAGGGTCACTGTCCATGTGTAGTTTGCACATTGAATTATAGAATTTATAGTGCAGAAGGAGGCCATTCGGCCCATCGAGTCTGCACCGGCTCTTGGAAAGAGCACCCTACCCAAGGTCAACACCTCCACCCCATCCCCATAACCCAGTAACCCCACCCAACACTAAGGGCAATTTTGGACACTAAGGGCAATTTATCACGGCCAATCCACCTAACCTGCACATCTTTGGACTGTGGGAAGAAACCGGAGCACCTGGAGGAAACCCACGCAGACACGGGGAGAACGTGCGGACTCCACACAGACAGTGACCCAAGCTGGAAATCGAACCTGGGACCCTGGAGCTGTGAAGCAACAGTGCTAGCCACTGTGCTACCATGCTGCCCTATACACACTCTATACACATCCCCCCCCCCTTGTTTGTGTGGGTTTCGCCCCCACAACCCAAAGATATGCTGGGTAGGTGGATTGGCCATGCTAAATTGCCCCTTAATTGGGAAAAAATAATTGGGTAATCTAAATTATTTTTTAAAATGTTAACACCAACAAACTGAGCAGTTATAAAATTTGACAGGGAGTGGGTGGACGAGGGTGGGGGAGATAGGAATTCTGCTGAGTGTCCCGAATCAGTCTAATCTACCTACACAAACAGATGTCAGGTAAAGCCGTTGGCAAACTAGACGTCGAGTACAACTCCCATATCAAGGTCCACGCAGCATGTTTCCGCACAGTAACCATTCTCAAATCATAATTCTTGCAGATTGGAGGGTAGCTAATGGAACCCCGCTATTTAAAAAGGGAGGTAGAGAGAAAATGGAAGCCTGACGTCGGTAGTGGGGAAAATTTTACAGTCCCAGCAGACCAATTAGAAAATAGTGGCAGAATCGGACAGAGGCAGCATGGATTTACGAAAGGGAAATCATGCTTTACAAATCTACGGGAATTCTTTGAGGATGCAACTGGTAGAGATGATGAGGGGAGCCTGTTGATGTGGTTTATTTGGACTTTCAGAAGGCCTTTGACAAAATCTCACGTAAGAGCATGTAAAATTAAAGCGCATGGAATTGGGGGTAGTGCATTTGAGACGGATAGAAAACTGGTTGGCAGATAGGAAACAAGAGTAGGAATAAACGCACTGCAGTCTCATGGCGCTGAGGTCCCAGGTTCGATCCCGGCTCTGGGTCACTGTCCGTGTGGAGTTTGCACATTTTCCCCGTGTTTGCGTGGGTCTCACCCCCACAACCCAAAGATGTGCAGGGTAGGTGGATTGGCCACGCTAAATTGCCCCTTAATTGGGAAAAAATAATGAAATGAAATGAAATGAAATGAAAATCGCTTATTGTCACGAGTAGGCTTCAATGAAGTTACTGTGAAAAGCCCCTAGTCGCCACATTCCGGCGCCTGTCCGGGGAGGCTGGTACGGGAATCGAACCGTGCTGCTGGCCTGCTTGGTCTGCTTTAAAAGCCAGCGATTTAGCCTTGTGAGCTAAACCAGCAATAATTGGGTACTCAAAATTTATTTTAAAAAATAATTGAAAATGTCAGTGGAATGACAGGGCCGTGCTGACGATGTACAGGAGACTGGGTAGGCCGCAGCCTGATTCTGGTTAAAAACTGAAAATGCTGGAAATACTCAGCAGGCCTGGCACCATCTAGAGAAACAGAACAGAGAAAAGTACAGCACAGGAACAGGCCCTTCGGCCCTCCAAGCCTGTGCCGATCATGCTGCCTGTCTAACCTAAAACCGTCTACACTTCCGGGGTCCGTATCCCTCCATTCCCATCCTATTCATGTATTTGTCAAGGTGCCCCTTAAACGTCACTATCGTCCCTGCTTCCACCACCTCCTCCGGCAGCGAGTTCCAGGCACCCACTACCCTCTGGGTAAAAAACTTACCTCGTCCATCTCCTCTAAACCTTGCCCCTCGCACCTTACACCTATGCCCCCTAGTAATTGACCCCTCTACCCTGGGAAAAAGTCTCTGACTATCCACTCTGTCTATGCCCCTCATAATTTTGTAGACCTCTATCAAGTCGCCCCTCAACCTCCTTCGTTCCAGTGAGAACAAACCAAGTTTATTCAACCTCTCCTCATAGCTAATGCCCTCCATACCAGGCAACATCCTGTAAATCTCTTCTGCACCCTCTCTACAGCCTCCACATCCTTCTGATAGTGTGGCAACCAGAATTGAACACTATACTCCAAATGTGGCCTAACTAAGGGCCTATACAGCTACAACATGACGTGCCAATTTTTATACTCAATGCCTCAGCCAATGAAGGCAAGCATGCCGTATGCCTTCTTGACTACCTTCTCTACCGGTGTTTCCCCTTTCAGTGACCTGTGGACCTGTACACCTAGATCTCTCTGACTGTCAATACTCTTGAGGGTTCTACCATTCACTGTATATTCCCTACCTGCATCAGACCTTCCAAAATGCATTACCTCACATTTGTCCGGATTAAACTCCATCTGCCATCTCTCCGCCCACGTCTCCAAATGATCTAAATCCTGCTGTATCCTCTGACAGTCCTCATCGCTATCCGCAATTCCACCAACCTTTGTGTCGTCTGCAAACGTACTAATCAGACCAGTTACATTTCCCTCCAAATCATTTATATACACTACGAACAGCAAAGGTCCCAGCACTGATCCCTGCGGAACATGGTTAGGGGGCAGGGGGCGGGATCTCTGATCCTGAGGCTAAGTGTTGATTCCGTCATAATCGCCGTTGCGTTTCTTGACGGCGTCAACATGCCCTCGGAGCAGCGATTCTGACCCCTAGAGGGGCCCAGCATGGTACTGGAGAGACCCACGGCGCTCCAGCTGCCGATGCCGGCGTCAGATGGGCGTCGCGGAGCGTTGCAGTGGGACCGGCGCCAATGTGCGCATGCGCAGTGGCTCCCTTCTCCGCGCCGGCCCCGACGCAACATGGCACAGGGCTACAGGGGCCGGCGCGGAACAAAAGAGGCCCCCAGCCTGAGAGGCCGGACCGCTGATCGGTAGGTCCCAATTGCGGGCCAGGCCACAGCGGAGGCCCCCCTGGGGTCGGACCGCCCCCCCCGTTCCCCCACCCTCCACCAGGCCGCCCCCGGGTGCATCCACGCCGAGGTCCCGCCGCGTAAGATCACGTGTGGACGACGCCGGCAGGACTCAGATTTTCTTTTACGCTCGCTCGGCCCATCCCGGGCGGAGAATCACCGGGGGGGACGCATAGAGCTCTCCAGAGAATCGGCGGACTGGCGTTGTGCGATTCGCGCCCGTCCCAGTGATTCTCCGGCCCAGCCTGGGCTGAGAGAATCCCGCCCAGGATTTTCTCTATCAGCTTCTGAACCCAGCCATCAGGTTTAAATGGGGGTCAGACGCCTGCAGTGTGTGGGAAGAGGTTACAACGTGTGAATTTTCCTCTGGTGACCAATTAATGATGGGGTGGGCCTGTGAGGCGAGAAGATTAGTCATTGGCTTCACAGCTTGAAAGGAGCAGCAGAAGGGAAGGAAGAGATAGGGTGCTTCAAATTGAGCCACCTTCTCTTCATCCTTTTAAACTACGAGCTCCTCTGTAGGGTGGCTTCTGAACTCAGGCAGGTAGAGGCAGGGAGGGTCTCTAAACCTGCGTGGGAGCATTGCTCCCCGACACCCCCATTCTGATCTGCCACTTTGAGGTGGTCGCGGTGTGAAATAAACCATAGTCCGTCTGCTTCTGGAATGTTCCTTTGTGAAGACCGTCTGGAAAGTGATACAGTGTGTTTGATGTCGTGGCTCATCCTGAGCATCTCCATGACACAGGACTCAGTTGGGAATGTTCCCAGGAACGGCCACTGAGATAAACATCAACTGCAGCTGGGGGGGTTATCAACTCGGTGAAAGATGCCTTCGATCTGCCCGAAGCATATTGGTTTTCCTGTGCGAATTGTCTCTAACCAGGTGTTGTCGACTGGCATATACCAAGGTCCCAGACTATGGGCGCGATTCTCCCAGACAGGGAGAAATCGTAAGGCTGGCGTCAAATCCGGGCGGGTTTGACGCCAGCCTCCCCCTCCCCGACCGGGAACCGATTCTGGTCCCCGGTCGGGGCTAGTATGCCGCGGCCGTGAACTCCGGCATCGCGGGCTTAACGAATTTTGTTAAGCCCGCTTGCCAGAGTTTGTGCCGGCTGACGCGTCACATGACGTCAGCCGCGCATGCGCAGATTGGAAGACTCCAACCCGCGCATGCGCGGATGACGTCATCGCGCATTTGCGCAAAACCCGCGCATGCGTGGGCCGGGATGCCCCTCAGCCGCCCCGCGAAGTGATACAGTGGGGCGGCGGAAGGACAAAGAGTGTGCGGGAATTTAATGGAATTTAACCCTGAAAAGTGTGGGATGATAGACTTTGGAAGGAGTAATTTGACAAGGACGTATACTGTGAATGGCCTGTCACTGGGAAGTTCTGAAAGAACAAAGGGACCTTGGAGTGTTTGTCCATAGATCTCTGAAGGCAGAAGGGCAGGTTAATAGGGTGCTGGAAAATGCACATGGGACACTTGCCTTTATCAATCGAGGTATAGATTACAAAAGCAGGGAGGTCATGTTGGAGTTGTATAGAATGTTGGTGAGGTCACAGCTGGAGCACTGTGTGCAATTCTGGTCACTGCATTATAGGAAGGATGTGATTGCATTGGAGAGGGTGCAGAGGAGATTCACCAGGATGGTGCCTGGGATGGAACATTTCAGTTCTGAAGAGAGGTTGGATAGGCTTGGGTTGTTTCACTGGAGCAGAGAAGACTGAGGGGTGACCTGATCGAGGTGTACATGATTGTGAGGGGCATGGACAGGGTGGGTAGGGAGCAGCTGTTCCCCTGAGTTGAAGGGTCAGTTACGAGGGGGCACAAGTTCAATGTGAGGAGCAGGAGGTACAGGGAGGATTTGAGGAAAACCCTTTTTACCCAGAGGGTGGTGAGGGTCTGGAACGCGCTGCCTGGGAAGGTGGTAGAGGCGGGTTGCCTCACATCCTTTACAAAGTACCCAGATGAGCACTTGGCGCATCATAACATTCGTGGCTATGGGCCAAGTGCTGGCAAGTAGGATTAGTTGGCAGGTCAGAATTTGGGATTCTCCGACCCGGAATCCCAAGGGACGGGATTCTGCCGCTGTATTCTCCGGCGCCGGTTTTCGGGTGGGGGGGCGGGGATTACGCTACGCCAGTCAGGGGCCGTTGGCAGCGGCCCCCCCGGCAATTCTCCCGGCCCCAATGGGCCGAGCGGCAGTCGGTTTCTGGCCAGTGCCGTCAGTGTGGATTGGACATGGTCCCACACGGCAGGACCTGGCTGGTAGGCTGGCTGGAGCAGTCCTCGGGGAGGGGAGGAGGGATCCGGCCCCGGGGGGAAGCCCCACGGTGGCCTGGCCCGCGATCGGGGCACACCGATCTGCGGGCGGGCCTGTGCCGTGGGGGCACTCCTTCCTTCCGTGCCGGCCTCTGCAGGGCTCCGCCATGGCTGGCGCGGCGAAGACACCCCCCCTGTGCGCATGCGCAGAACCGCGCCGATGGTTCTGCGCATGCGCTAACTCGCACTGGCCCTTGGGCGCCGGTTGGTGCGGCATCGTCCTGCGCCTGCCTAGCCCCCGGAAGTGCGGAGGATTCCACAACTTCCGGTTGGCCCGACCCCAGAGTGGTTTGCGCCATTTTTTTACGTCGGCGCGGGCCATCGGGGGATTTGGGAGAATCCCGCCCCCTGTGCAGACTCGATGGGCCGAAGGGCCTCTTTTGCACATTTTCTGTGATTCTGTGACTTTTCTCTGAGCTGGTCTTGAACACGGCCCTCTCTCCCGGTTCAAAGGGCAGCATGTTGGCCCACTGCATTGCTTAGCTTACAGTTAGTTCTTTGTGAGCTTTGCTGGAGGAATGACTGACAACAATGCAAATTGAACAGGGAGAGCAGAATAGGGAGCGGCTCAACTGCCAAGCAAAGAGTGATAAGCTCTGGAGTTATTACCTTGCTGATTACACAAGTTACAACCTTCTGTACAAAAACCTCACAATCAGTAAATCAATTTGAATTCCCCCAGCGCATTACTTACTGGATGCTTGGCTCAGCAAGAGTGTGCATGGGAAACAGACAGGGTTAGTCAGGGCATTGTAGTGCATGGGCGAACGATAGGGAAGGGTCTGACCTCAGGTTACATTTCCTTAGACTAAGTGAGGCAATTAGAATTGTCACTAAGGACCTTTGCGACTGAGGTCCCAAGTTGCGCAATGGGTAAAAGTGAAAGCTAGTTTTGCAGTGAATGTTCTGTCTGTAGCACGCCAGTCAGAGGAGAGGAGTGACAAGTGTACTATGAACAAGGGTGTGGACTTGATCAGGCGAGTTACTCACAGCCACACAAAGCACTCATTAAAAGCCAAATGAATGCAGTTTGCAGATGGACCTCCAACTACACAAAAAAAATCAAAATGTCTGTCATATTCTGTTGCCAGGTTGCATGTTCCACCCCTGCCATGTATGCTGAGTACGTGTACAGTGACACTCATCTCTGACCTTGAAGAAAGC
Organism: Scyliorhinus canicula; assembly: GCF_902713615.1. NCBI lineage: Eukaryota > Metazoa > Chordata > Chondrichthyes > Carcharhiniformes > Scyliorhinidae > Scyliorhinus > Scyliorhinus canicula. The sequence goes on from NC_052173.1 coordinate 17,910,189, forward strand.
TGCCCACAGAGACCTGACATTGTTTGTGGTGCAGGCTTCCCCCTTTGCTGGAGGCTATAACCAGGTCAGTCATGATCTTATCGACTGGGGAGAAGGCTCAAAGGCTGAATGGCCTCCCCTGCCTCTAAAATCAAACGTTGCCCCACTTTAGCTTGAATCTGGTGTTAAGGGCATCTCCAGGCATCCAGCAGAGGCGCTGTTATCAAGCAAAGCCAATCACGTCGAAGTATTGTCTCTGACAGCAAATCAGGAAATTAAAAAACACCGGGAGCCTTCAAGCGGGATTCAGCGGTCCCCCAGCCGCGTTTCCTAGGCGGCACGCTCTCGCCGGAAGTGGGATTCTCCGTTCCTGCCAACCGCCAATGGCGCCATGAGAAACCCGCGAACGTGGGTGCGTTCCTGGCGCAATGAAGAATCCCACTAGCGGAGAGTCCCGTTTTCATTTCAAAACTTTACAAATAGTGAGATAACAGATTGGATCGTACACATGAGATTAAGTTAGAAGCTAAAATACCAGAAACAAATAGAATTATTTTAAATATGCAAATCTATTTAACATAACGGACAGGGACCCGTGGTCAGGATCGAACCTAGGTCCTCGGCGCCGTGAGGCAGCAGTGCTAACCACTGCATCTCCGTGCCACCCCAGTTCAATGATTTCTAATTGATTGTTGTCTGGAAGGGATCTCAACAGCACACCCTTGGGAGAAGCAGAGATTTGCTGACAGCAATTTTCATGTTGAATTGTGTATATGAGGACTCCAGAAGCTGCCATCTGTATGAGAGGAGGAATGACAGCAAATGTTACAATCTGGGCCAATGAGAAACCATCCCAGTGAAGGCACAATAGAATCAATCCTTGTCTTTATAAACTCCGAGCAACTGTGAGGTTCAAAGCTGTCTCCAGCTGCACTCTGTTAATACTTCCTGGGGCCTCACGGGGCCGAGGTCCCAGGTTTGATCCCATCTCTGAGTCACTGTCCGTGTGGAGTTTGCACATTCTCCCCGTGTCTGCGTGGGTTTCGCCCCCACAACCCAAAGATGTGCAGGGTAGGTGGATTGGCCACGCTAAATTGCCCCTTAATTGGAAAAAAAAAATTGCATAATCTAAATTTATGAAAAAAAAGAATGTGCAAAGTGTGACCCAGGACTGGGATCAAACCCAGGTCCTCAGTTCCAGTGCTAACCACTGCACCATTAGAACATAGAACAGACAGTGCAGAAGGAGGCCATTTGGCCCATCGAGTCTGCACCAACCCACTTAAGCCCTCACTTCCACCCTGTCCCATAACCCAATAACCCCTCCTAACCTTTTTGGTCACAAAGGGCAATTGATCATGGCCAATCCACCTAACCTGCATGTCTTTGGACTGTGGGAGGAAACCGGAGCACCCGGAGGAAACCCACGCAGACACGGGGAGAACGTGCAGTCTCCACACAGACAGTGACCCCGTGGGGAATCGAACCTGTGACCCTGGCGCTGTGAAGCTACAGTGCTAGCCACTGTGCTACTGTGTGCCCACCTGCTAAGTCCTTCTTATAAGAAGGTGTTAAATGGACATCGTATTTTGCAGACTGGACAAAAACTCCAAACAGTTTTACAGGCCACCTACAATTAGAATTATTCACATGGGAACTTCTACCAACTCACACCTGTCAGAACGTTCCTTGCTGAAAGATTGTGATTGGTCTGCAGCATGTCTGTTTGGGGGCTGTGTGTATTATGGTTATGACGGTGTTTTCTGATCCATTACCATGAGTGTGCACCTTAACCTCGAGTGTATCTGTCTGGAAACTGTCATTCATTATAGTGTGTGTGTGTGTGTGTGTGTGTGTGCATTGATATGTAAACATTTCTATGTAAACTAAACGAGGTGGCAGTTGACAGCTGAACCAAGGGCAAATCCCAAAAACCTTTCTCGGCAGCACTGCAGTTGAGAAAAGACCTCACCCACCTCCTCAAAAGTGCCTTTGTGAAGCAGGTCTGCAAAGAGATGCAGTGGTATTTGTCCATGTTCATCCTGATCACCATGTGACTATGTGCTCGAGGGATGCTCACAGGGACGTACACTAAGACCAACGTCTCTGCTGCTGGAGGACCTTCAACTCTGTCAAATACACTCGTTGGTCTGCCCGAAACATGTTCATCTGTGAGAAGAGCTGTTGGCTACTCAGTGTTGCAGACGGGCACATTCTAAGCACCAAGACAACATGCTAAAGGATGTAATGAAGGCAGCCACTACAAAGACTCAATGGGGAAAGGCCACTGTCTGAGACTCAATGGGGATAGGCCACTGTCTGAGACTCAATGGGGAAAGGCCACTGTCTGAGACTCAATGGGGAAAGGCCACTGTCTGAGACTCAATGGGGAAAGGCCACTGTCTGAGACTCAATGGGGAAAGGCCACTGTCTGAGACTCAATGGGGATAGGCCACTGTCTGAGACTCAATGGGGAAAGGTCACTGTCTGAGACTCAATAGGGAAAGGCCACTGTCTGAGACTCAATGGGGAAAGGTCACTGTCTGAGACTCAATGGGGAAAGGCCACTGTCTGAGACTCAATGGGGAAAGGCCACTGTCTGAGACTCAATGGGGAAAGGCCACTGTCTGAGACTCAATGGGGAAAGGTCACTGTCTGAGACTCAATGGGGAAAGGCCACTGTCTGAGACTCAATGGGGAAAGGCCACTGTTTACGGTTCAATGGGGAAAGGTCACTGTCTGAGACTCAATGGGGATAGGCCACTGTCTGAGACTCAATGGGGATAGGCCACTGTCTGAGACTCAATGGGGAAAGGCCACTGTCTGAGACTCAATGGGGAAAGGCCACTGTCTGAGACTCAATGGGGAAAGGCCACTGTCTGAGACTCAATGGGGAAAGGCCACTGTCTGAGACTCAATGGGGAAAGGCCACTGTCTGAGACTCAATGGGGAAAGGCCACTGTCTCAGACTCAATGGGGAAAGGTCACTGTCTGAGACTCAATGGGGAAAGGTCACTGTCTGAGACTCAATGGGGAAAGGCCACTGTCTGAGACTCAATGGGGACCGGTCACTGTCTGAGACTCAATGGGGAAAGGCCACTGTCTGAGACTCAATGGGGAAAGGTCACTGTCTGAGACTCAATGGGGAAAGGCCACTGTCTGAGACTCAATGGGAAAGGTCACTGTCTGAGACTCAATGGGGAAAGGCCACTGTCTGAGACTCAATGGGGAAAGGCCACTGTCTGAGACTCAATGGGGAAAGGCCACTGTCTGAGACTCAATGGGGAAAGGCCACTGTCTGAGACTCAATGGGGAAAGGCCACTGTCTGAGACTCAATGGGGATAGGCCACTGTCTGAGACTCAATGGGGAAAGGCCACTGTCTAAGACACAATGGGGAAAGGCCACTGTTTACGGTTCAATGAGGAAAGGTCACTGTCTGAGACTCAATGGGGAAAGGCCACTGTCTCAGACTCAATGGGGAAAGGTCACTGTCTGAGACTCAATGGGGAAAGGCCACTGTCTGAGACTCAATGGGGAAAGGCCACTGTCTGAGACTCAATGGGGAAAGGCCACTGTCTGGGACTCAATGGGGATAGGCCACTGTCTGAGACTCAATGGGGATAGGCCACTGTCTGAGACTCAATGGGGAAAGGTCACTGTCTGAGACTCAATGGGGAAAGGCCACTGTCTGAGACTCAATGGGGAAAGGCCACTGTCTGAGACTCAATGGGGAAAGGCCACTGTCTGAGACTCAATGGGGAAAGGCCACTGTCTGAGACTCAATGGGGAAAGGCCACTGTCTGAGACTCAATGGGGAAAGGCCACTGTTTACGGTTCAATGGGGAAAGGTCACTGTCTGAGACTCAATGGGGATAGGCCGCTGTCTGAGACTCAATGGGGAAAGGCCACTGTCTGAGACTCAATGGGGAAAGGCCACTGTCTGAGACTCAATGGGGAAAGGCCACTGTCTGAGACTCAATGGGGAAAGGCCACTGTCTGAGACTCAATGGGGAAAGGCCACTGTCTGAGACTCAATGGGGATAGGCCACTGTCTGAGACTCAATGGGGAAAGGCCACTGTCTCAGACTCAATGGGGAAAGGTCACTGTCTGAGACTCAATGGGGAAAGGCCACTGTCTGAGACTCAATGGGGAAAGGCCACTGTCTGAGACTCAATGGGGATAGGCCACTGTCTGAGACTCAATGGGGAAAGGCCACTGTCTGAGACTCAATGGGGAAAGGCCACTGTCTGAGACTCAATGGGGAAAGGCCACTGTCTGAGACTCAATGGGGATAGGCCACTGTCTGAGACTCAATGGGGATAGGCCACTGTCTGAGACTCAATGGGGAAAGGCCACTGTCTGAGACTCAATGGGGAAAGGCCACTGTCTGAGACTCAATGGGGAAAGGCCACTGTCTGAGACTCAATGGGGAAAGGCCACTGTCTGAGACTCAATGGGGAAAGGCCACTGTCTGAGACTCAATGGGGAAAGGTCACTGTCTGAGACTCAATGGGGAAAGGTCACTGTCTGAGACTCAATGGGGAAAGGTCACTGTCTGAGACTCAATGGGGAAAGGTCCACTGTCTGAGACTCAATGGGGAACGGTCACTGTCTGAGACTCAATGGGGACAGGCCACTGTCTGAGACTCAATGGGGATAGGCCACTGTCTGAGACTCAATGGGGATAGGCCACTGTCTGAGACTCAATGGGGAAAGGCCACTGTCTGAGACTCAATGGGGAAAGGCCACTGTCTGAGACTCAATGGGGAAAGGTCCACTGTCTGAGACTCAATGGGGAAAGGTCCACTGTCTGAGACTCAATGGGGAAAAGCCACTGTCTGAGACTCAATGGGGATAGGCCACTGTCTGAGACTCAATGGGGAAAGGCCACTGTCTGAGACTCAATGGGGAAAGGCCACTGTCTGAGACTCAATGGGGAAAGGCCACTGTCTGAGACTCAATGGGGAAAGGCCACTGTCTGAGACTCAATGGGGAAAGGCCACTGTCTGAGACTCAATGGGGAAAGGTCACTGTCTGAGACTCAATGGGGAAAAGCCACTGTCTGAGACTCAATGGGGAAAGGCCACTGTCTGAGAATCAATGGGGAAACGCCACTGTCTGAGACTCAATGGGGAAAGGCCACTGTCTGAGACTCAATGGGGAAAGGCCACTGTCTGAGACTCAATGGGGAAAGGCCACTGTCTGAGACTCAATGGGGAAAGGCCACTGTCTGAGACTCAATGGGGAAAGGCCACTGTCTGAGACTCAATGGGGAAAGGCCACTGTCTGAGACTCAATGGGGAAAGGCCACTGTCTGAGACTCAATGGGGAAAGGCCACTGTCTCAGACTCAATGGGGAAAGGTCACTGTCTGAGACTCAATGGGGAAAGGTCACTGTCTGAGACTCAATGGGGAAAGGCCACTGTCTGAGACTCAATGGGGACCGGTCACTGTCTGAGACTCAATGGGGAAAGGCCACTGTCTGAGACTCAATGGGGAAAGGTCACTGTCTGAGACTCAATGGGGAAAGGCCACTGTCTGAGACTCAATGGGAAAGGTCACTGTCTGAGACTCAATGGGGAAAGGCCACTGTCTGAGACTCAATGGGGAAAGGCCACTGTCTGAGACTCAATGGGGAAAGGCCACTGTCTGAGACTCAATGGGGAAAGGCCACTGTCTGAGACTCAATGGGGATAGGCCACTGTCTGAGACTCAATGGGGAAAGGCCACTGTCTGAGACTCAATGGGGAAAGGCCACTGTCTGAGACTCAATGGGGAAAGGCCACTGTCTGAGACTCAATGGGGAAAGGCCACTGTCTGAGACTCAATGGGGAAAGGCCACTGTCTGAGACTCAATGGGGAAAGGCCACTGTCTGAGACTCAATGGGGAAAGGCCACTGTCTGAGACTCAATGGGGAATGCCCACTGTCTGAGACTCAATGGGGAAAGGCCACTGTCTGAGACTCAATGGGGAAAGGCCACTTTCTACGGTTCAATGGGGAAAGGCCACTGTCTGAGACTCAATGGGGATAGGCCACTGTCTGAGACTCAATGGGGAAAGGCCACTGTCTGAGACTCAATGGGGAAAGGTCACTGTCTGAGACTCAATGGGGAAAGGCCACTGTCTGAGACTCAATGGGGAATGCCCACTGTCTGAGACTCAATGGGGAAAGGCCACTGTCTGAGACTCAATGGGGAAAGGCCACTTTCTACGGTTCAATGGGGAAAGGCCACTGTCTGAGACTCAATGGGGAAAGGCCACTGTCTGAGACTCAATGGGGAAAGGTCACTGTCTGAGACTCAATGGGGAAAGGCCACTGTCTGAGACTCAATGGGGATAGGCCACTGTCTGAGACTCAATGGGGAAAGGCCACTGTCTGAGACTCAATGGGGAAAGGTCACTGTCTGAGACTCAATGGGGAAAGGCCACTGTCTGAGACTCAATGGGGAAAGGCCACTGTCTGAGACTCAATGGGGAAAGGCCACTGTCTGAGACTCAATGGGGAAAGGTCACTGTCTGAGACTCAATGGGGAAAGGCCACTCTCTGAGACTCAATGGGGAAAGGCCACTCTCTGAGCCCCTCTTACCACAACAAAGGGACTGGAAACCATGTAAAATCCCTCAGGCTCTATTTGATCTGATGATTAAATATACATGGTAAGTATTTTGGGAAGTGCGGTGAGGCAGCTCATGTACTGTATTTAAAGAAATTGAACTTTATTTCACTTGGTATAATGTTAAATCTGAATTGTTTTGTGAATTACTTTTACAAATATTTTGAATAAAGTACATTTTTGGGGTGGGGGTGGGGGAATCATGAAAGCATTTGTTACAGAAGCTGGACTAATAACATTTAACATTGATCTCCTTTTTATTCCTTCAATTGGGAGCTGAGGCAGAATTATGTGGGTTCAAGGCCCTCTTCAGAAATTATAAGATTTTATCGGTAGATATATTCAATTACTAATCGTTACACAATTCAGTTATTATTATCAAATTCTCAACTTTAATCAGTGATTTCAGTTTTCAATTCTATTCCCCATGCTCTGCATTTAATCTATAAGTCTTAAAGTTTAGATTTTTGTTTGGAATGATTTCCTTTATAGGCATCCCCTATGCTGATGTATATTATTTTGTCCAGTTTGACCTGTTCAACCAGCCTGTCACCTTATTATTTTACACACTAAAAGATTGCTTGTCCTGTCAAAGGTCTTTTTTTTATATAAATTTAGATTACCCAATTATTTTTTCCAATTAAGGGGCAATTTAGCGTGGCCAATCCACCTACTCTGCACATTTTTTGGGTTGTGGGGGTGAAACCCACGCAGACACAGGGAGAATGTGCAAACTCCACACGGACAGTGACCCAGAGCCAGGATCGAACCTGGGACCTCAGCGCCGTGAGGCAGTTGTGCTAACCACTAGGCCACCGTGCTGCCCTCTGTCAAAGGTCTTTAACCTGTTACTGATCTGTTCAATAAGGATCACAGAAGAATTCGTACAGTGCAGAAGGAGGCCATTTGGCCCATCAAGTCTGCACCATCCCTTTGAAAGAGCACCCTACTTAAGCCCACACCTCCACCATAACCCCACCCAATCTTTTTGGATATTAAGGGACAATTTAGCTTGGCTAGTCCACCTAACCTGCACATCTTTGGACTGTGGGAGGAAACCAGAGCACCCGGAGGAAACCCACGCAGACAGGGGGAGAACGTGCAGACTCCGCACAGACAGTCACCCAAGACCAGAATTGAACCCCCGGTCCCTGGAACAGCGAGGCAGCAGTGCTAACCACTGTGCTGCTTGATTGAGGGCGGCACGGTGGCGCAGTGGTCAGCACTGCTGCTACACAGCACCGAGGTCCCAGGTTCGATCCTGGCTCTGGGTCGCTGTCCGTGTGGGGTTTCCACATTCTCCCCGTGTCTGCGTGGGTTTCACCCCAACAACCTAAAGATTTTTAGAATAAATTTAGAGTACCCAATTCATTTTTTCCAATTAAGGGGCAATTTAGCGTGGCCAATCCACCTAGCCTGCACATCTTTGGGTTGTGGGGGTGAGACCCACGCAGACACGGGGAGAATGTGCAAACTGCATACAGACAGCAACCCAGAATTGAACCTGGGAACTCGGTGCTGTGAGGCAACAGGGCTAACCCACTGCGCCACCATGCTGCCCCCAATCCAAAGATGTGCAGGGTAGGTGGATTGGCCATGCTAAATTGCTCCTTAATTGAAAAAAATAGAAATGGGTACTCTAATTTTTTGAAAATGAGTAAACTACAGGCAGGCCTCGGGCCTACCACACAATTGGTTCCTGAAAACCACGACTGAAATGGAAACATTGTGGGTGAGATTCTCCGCAAATGCGGAGAATCGTAAAGGCTGCCGTGGGACAGGCCGTGACCCACGGCAGTCTTGACGCCCACTTCCGGGGCCGATTCTCCCCCCCGTGCAGGGCTAGGAGCGCGGCACCGTGCGTCATGGTGGCGCGGCATTGACAACGGTCGTCAAGGCCGCACGTCAAGCGTCACGCCGGCTGACGCGGCCGATGACGTCAGCCACGCATGCGCAGGTTGGACAACGCCAACCCGCACATGCGCAGTTGCCGTCTTTTCCCTCAGCCGCCCTGCAAGACGTGGCGGCTTGATCTTGCGGGGCGGCGGAGGGAAAAGAGTGCGTCCGTTATGGACGCACGGCCCACGATCGGTGGGCACGGATCACGGGCCTATGCCCCCCTTGGCACAGCCGTGGTACGGCCGTGCCAATCGGGCCCCCAGATGCCCCAAATGGGCATCTGCCGCCCGTTTCACGACGGCAGCGAGCAGGTGTGCTTGCTGCCGTGTTGAAACGGGCGTGAAGGCCCGGCCGCTCGGCCCATCGGCCTCGGAGAATCGCCGCTCGCCGTAATAAATGACGATTCGTGGCGTGGGTCGGGCGTGGGGGGGAGAATAGCGGGAGGGCATGAAAAATGTCGGGAGGCCCTCCCGCCATTCTCCCACCCGGCATGGGGGGCGGAGAATCGCGCCCTGTCAGTCTGAACCAACTTTGCCATGAGAAGAATATGATAAATCAGGAATTTGATTCTGATCCGAGCCCCCATACCCTATTTTCACCAAATTAACCCAGAATGCTCTACTTGACTAATTGTAAAAAGTAGTTTGGCGATAAATTAATAACTTAATATTGATAAATTCATATTATAAAATCCTAAAAAAGACATTTTAACAAAAAGTTTGGAAAGACAAAGATTTACCAAGTAAAATGTGCCGGGACTGCAACTGAGAGTCAGGAGGGAGGTGGACGGTGTGGAACATTGATGTGCACATACGGATGTTTGAACTTGTTCACTGGTGTGGCATCGGAAGGTCAAAACCAAATTTAAAACAGGGTGTCAATTCATAAATGTTGTAAGTTCCACTCGTCATAACTCAAACATTGTAAAGTCGAGGGCTGACTGTATTCACTGGTTCCATTCCCATACCAGCTGAGATTTTTGAATCTCCCTCTGTGTACACTCCACCCTACCAGAGCCAATTCCCACCGTACCCTCCTTCACTTACTTGGCTTGTTTTTTTCTTTTGTTTTTCTCTCTCCTTTGGCATTCAAGTGGTAGTGACCTTGTAATTCACACCTCCACTGCCTGGGGCTGGTTTAGCTCAGTGCGTTAGTCAGCTGGTTTGTGATATACAACAAGACCAGCGATACAGGTTCCATTCCCATACCAGCTGAGATTTTTGAATCTCCCTCTGTGTACACTCCACCCTACCAGAGCCAATTCCCACCGTACCCTCCTTCACTTACTCAAAACCTATCGCAACTTTTCCCAGCTGTGATTAATTAACCTGAACTGTTAATTCAGTTTCTCTCTCCACAGATGCTGCCTGACACCCCGAGTATTTGCCGCTTTTTCTATTTTTATCTCCGAATTTCTGTGGGCGCGATTCTCCGCACCCGCGGAAAATCGGGAAGTTGGCCGTGAAAACGGCCGAGTTTTGCGACGGCCCGTCACGGCCCATTTCCCAAGGTATTCACGTCCGGGAAATGGGCTAGGAACGGAGCCGCGTCAATCACGTGCGCGATGGCGGCGGAACACGGCGACGCTACGAACACACCCACGTGACGCCGCCCGACGCCGTAAAAAGGCGCGGGCGAGAAACTGTAGGCCAAGATGTCGGAGCTGAGGAGAGCAGCCCCACGATTTGTGGAGGCTGATGTGGAGACGCTGCTCGATTCCATCGAGCAGAGGAGGGGCATCATCTGCCCGTGTAGAGGGCATCGCCACCCTGCCAGCGCGGTGCGCCAGGCCTGGCGTGAGGTTGCTGCTGCCGTCAGTGCTGTGGGGCAGACCCCTCGCTCAGCAGACCAATGTCGGAAGAAGATGCACAACCTCACCAGGGCTGCCAGGGTAAGTGCCAAGAGGGTGCCCCCGGGTGACAACCATCCCTCCCCCCCTTAACTTAATCACCCACCTGCCCCCCTGGCACGGGGGGTGGAGGGGGATTAGGGCAGAGTGAGTTGAGGGTGGTTCACAAAGTTGTCACAGACCCAGCGCTCTGGCCCCCGTGGAGAGATGCAATCGTCTTATTACAACTTGACCCCCAAACTGTGCCAGTATCTGAACGGACTGCTGATACCTGCCGTATTGTAATGATCTACCTATGTCCCCTTCCCCCAACAGGCCAAGTCCGCTCACAACACCCGTGAGCGGAACAAGACGGGAGGGGGTTCGCCCATCCTGCACCCCCTCACCACTTTTGAGCAGAGGGCACTGGACCTTGTTGGGGGATCTGCCACCCGGGAGATCGCGCAATGCGAGGTTGGCGGAGCTGCAACAAGTGAGACAACCCTGCATGACAAACACCCCCCTCCCCCATCCTCTGTCCCTTCACACACCCTGCCCACTGGGACACCTCCCCCATCCTCTGTCCCTTCACACACCCTGCCCACTGGGATACCTCCCCCATCCTCTGTCCCTTCACACACCCTGCCCACTGGGACACCTCCCCCATCCTCTGTCCCTTCACACACCCTGCCCACTGGGACACCTCCCCCATCCTCTGTCCCTTCATACCCTGCCCACTGGGACACCTCCCCCATCCTCTGTCCCTTCACACACCCTGCCCACTGGAACACCTCCCCCATCCTCTGTCCCTTCACACACCCTGCCCACTTGGACCGTCCAGCGCCTGGCCGAGCGAATCTAAATAACCCGTCTCATTCTCTTCCCTAGGACGTGATGCCGAACGACCAGGGCCGTCTGCCTCCAGACGGACACAGGCATCTGCCCCCACCTCACCCAGGGACGAACGACAGAGGGTGCCCGATCAGCGGGGAGTCCCATCCTCCCCAACCCAATCTGTGGAGCAGGACGCCCAGAGGGCGGCGAGAGAGGAAGAGAGAGAAATGGCCTGCGATCGCCCTGCGGCCTCTCAGCGGGCCGATGACATTGAGGAGGCGTCAACCCAAGACGACCTCCAGCTTGCGGCACAGCTATCTCCCACACCATCCACCATCCCACAGACACTCACCCCGGTTGGCCTATTTAGTGATGAGGCTCCTGGGTCACAGTCTGGGTCGCACATCACAACTGAGCAGGTACAGCAGGTGGAGGTCGGAGCAACCGAGGGCCCGGACTGGCGGAGGCCAGACCCAGCATGCAGCTGGCTCCCAGACCTTTCCCGGGTTCCTGGACTTTCTCAACCCACCCGCACAGCCGATGCATCAAGAAACCCAGGGAAACAATGACGGGATGAGGGCTGCCTTCCAGACTCTGCAGACGCTGTTAGAGGAGTCGAACCGCGTCCACGAGCAGGGAGTGGTGCCGCTCTTGGCAGTGACCCAGGCCGACACCGCACGGGTGGCATCCGCGGTGGAAGCAATGGGTGAAACGGTTTCTGCGATGGGTCAGGTTATGCAAGGCGTTGGGGTTAATGTGCACGCGTCATCCTCGGCCCTGGACAGGGTTGCCCTCTCACAGGCAGCAATGTGCCAGTGCCAAAACGACATTGCCGGCACGTTGCGGGCCTTGGCAGAGTCTCAGCAGGTCATGGCCCAGTCGCAGCAGTCAGTCGCCGAGAGCATCAACTGCCTGACACATGTGCTGGATGGCGTCGTGCACTCACAGGTTGAGATCGCACAGTCCCTGGCGGGAATGTCTAACTCCCTGGACTCCGTGTCTGCAAACCTTCGGATCCTGGTGGATACCGTTGCAGGCCTCCAGGACTGGCAGCGCCAGGTGTCGGTGGTGCGACTGGGAACCTCCCTGCTCGCACCTCTGTCCCAAAGTGAGGCCCGGGGGCCACCGGGCTCCCCGAGGGAGGAGGAGGTTTCGGAGCCCGTCCCATTAACTCCATCACGGGGCGTCCCGGAATTCTCGGCCTCCCCCCGTCCCATCCCTGGTGCATCGGGTGGGCAGCAGGCAGAGCAGGGTGGCACAACGTCACCCGAGACGCCCGCAGAGCAGCCTGGCCCATCAAGGCCGGGTCGCCCCAGGAAACGCTTGGCCAAGGAGAAACTAGTCGAAGGGGGCGATTCGCAGCAGTCCTCCTCCACTCCTGCTGTATCATCTGGGGAATCACTTAGACGTCGTGGTAGGGCCCGTAAGGAAACAAACAGAGACACTTAGTAAGTTGGCACGGGTGAAGGGCACAGTTTAGTTGTAGGGGCTAGGGCATCTGTAAATATTTGTTCACATTAAACGCACTGTTCCACCTTACTTGTAATACCGTGTGATTGTTCCACAGCCACAGGATTCGTGATGGTGACCGAATGTCGCTGGGGTTGACGAGTGGTGAAACCTCGGTGCCGGGTGTGCAGTCCCTGCCCCTACCCCCTCCCACAGCTAGCCCACGCGGGCACGTGATGGAGTGTCCGTGACAAACTCAGCGGCCACCAAGGTGGATGGTTCAACTATTGCCATGGGTCAGACTCTCTCTAACGATTCTGAGCTCACAGCTCCTCGCAGAGCGGGCTGTCATCATTCCACATGGCACTGATCACACCCGCTGGCACAGCCATCAATGTTGTGCCATACCGTCTGGACCCAGTGATAAGGGTGATGTCGAAGTGGAGCACTATACACTGAGAGGGGGTGGGGGGGGAGGGGGGGGGGGGCTGTGGTGGTGGCAGTTGTGTGTTGACCCTCTGCACGACTAGCGATGCAGGTGGTGGTTTGGTGTTCAGCGGGGACGTCGCATACGACGCGTCAACCAATTGTAATGATCTACCTATGTCCCCTCCCTCAACAGGACAAGACCGCTCACAACACCCGTGAGCGGAACAAGACGGGAGGGGGTTCGCCCATCCTGCGGCCCCTCACCACTTTTGAGCAGAGGGCTCTGGACCTTGTTGGGGGATCTGCCACTCGGGAGATCGCGCAATGCGAGGTTGGCGGAGCTGCAACAAGTGAGACAAGGCGTCGCGTGCCCGCCGTCCTCGCCGGGTCCGTCGTGCCGCCTCCTGGATATCACCAGCACCTGGGTCGTGTCTGCGTGCTGCGCCCGCCACTCTGCCAGCCTCCTCCTCCTCCTCCTCCTCCCTCTCCTCCTCCTCCTCCTCCCTCTCCTCCTCCTCCTCCCTCTCCTCCTCCTCCTCCCTCTCCTCCCTCTCCTCCCTCTCCTCCTCACTCTCCTCCTCCTCCTCCCTCTCCTCCTCCTCCTCCTCCTCCTCCTCCTCCTCCTCACTCTCCTCCTCCTCCTCCTCCTCTGTGCTGGCACCACTGCCACTGGTTTCTCCCTCCGCCTCCTGCAGCAGGTCAGCTCCCCTCTGCATCGCGATGTTGTGCAGCGCACTGCAGACCACTACAATGCGAGCGGCCCTGTCGGCCTGGTACTGCAGGGCCCCTCCGGAGCGGTCCAGGCACCTGAATCTCATCTTCAGGAGGCCAAGGCAGCGCTCCACCACACCCCTGGTTGCTGCATGGGCCTCGTTGTATCGTGTTTCCGCATTGGTCTGAGGCCTCCGTATAGGCGTCATCAGCCAAGACTTCAGCGGATAACCCCTGTCGCCTAGCAACCAGCCCCTCAGCCGGGGGGGACGTCCCTCAAACATCGCAGGGATGAACGACTGCGCCAGTATGTAGGAGTCATGCACACTCCCTGGGAACCTTGCACAGACGTGCATGATCCTCATGTGGGGGTCGCATACCACCTGGATATTCATGGAGTATGTCCCCCTCCTGTTTGTGAACACATCCCTGTCCCCTGCAGGCGGGCGCATGGGGACGTGAACACAATCGATTGCCCCCTGCACCCTCGGTATCCCGGCCACGCTGGCAAATCCACGAGCTCGTGAGTCTTGAGTTGCTCGGTCCTCGGGAAAGGTGATGTAGCGGTCCGCGATGGCATAGAGGGTGTCGGTCACATCCCGGATGCACCGATGACTGGGAGATCCCAGAGATGTCCCCGCTCGGAGACTGGAAGGAGCCGGTCGCATAGAAGTTAAGAGCGACCGTCACATTGATGGCAACCGGGATCGCGTGTCCTCCCCCCGTTCCACGTGGGGCGAGGTGCGACAGGAGTTGGCAGATATGTATCACCGTCTGCCTACTCAGCCGGAGTCTCCTCCTGCAGGTGATGTCCGTCATTGTTAGGAAAGAGACCCGGACACGGTACACCCTCGGCCTTGGTCGTCGCCTCTGGCGCCGTGGCTGCACCCTCACTCTCTCCTCCCCCCCCCCCCCCCCCCCCCCCCCCCCCATGCTGCTCGACGACTGGCAACTCCTCGGCCCTTCCCTCTGCTGCTGCAGCTGGCCCTGCAGCCACTGCGGGTTGTGGGTGTGGATGCTGCTGCATCTCCAAATGCAGTAGAGCTGCCCCAACCACTGCGCAGAACATAGCCGTTCTGTTCCCATGCATCGTGCTAACCTACAGAAGGGTGGTGGGGGCAGAGAAACGGGACATGTTAGACAGAGGTTAGTCGACACCTCGGCAACCGCCTGCCACGGGATACCAGTGTGTCCTGGTGGCCTGGTCGCGCTGCTGACACGCGGGCAGCCTAACCCCTGGTCACTTTCTGCATCCAACGGGCAGTTAACTACGTCCTCTTCACCGGTGCGTCAGTGGCCTGTGGCCGTAAGCCACAGGGGAACCAGCGGCCGTGTCCTCGTGACCAGCACGCCATGGCACGCTGGCAGACATTTTGTTACGGGGTTGGACGGGTCACTCGCTCACTCTCTCCCTACCCCCCCCCACTTCCACTCCCCCCCCTCCGAATCCCACACTCCCCCCTCCATCTCCCCCACTCCCCCCTCCTTCTCCCCACTCCCCCCTCAGTCTCCCCCACTCCCCCTCCTTCTCCCCCACTCCCCCCTCCGTCTCCCCCACTCCCCCCTCAGTCTCCCCCACTCCCCCCTCAGTCTCCCCCACTACCCCCTCCGTCTCTCCCCACTCCCCCACTCAGTCTCCCCCACACCCCCCCGCTATGGACCCCCCTCCCGTTCTCGGGGATGCCTTCCCCGTTGTGGCCAGACTCCAGCAGTGCGCTGAGCGGTGGGCTGAGCGGTGCGCTCACCTCCTCGAAGCTCTCGTCAGCCAACACGACTGGTTGACGAACTTGAAAAGCAGGTGTGTTGGCCGGCGTGAAAACAGTGCGTGATGACGTCGGGACTTCGGCCCATCCGGGCCGGAGAATAGCGGGGGGCCAATAAGTAGCGATTCTGGTTGTGTCGGGGGCGCGTTCAAGGCCTTTGCCGAGTATCCCGACGTGTAGTTTGGGCGGGGTTTGGAGAATAGCGGGAGGGCGTCGGACCAGCGTGGCCGTGAAAATTTGCGCGGCCCACTATTCTCCGAACCGGCGTGAGTGCGGAGAATCGCGCCCTGTATCTTTTGCCTTTGCTTGGCAGATTTCCTATGAGATGTTTTTTCATAAATTTAGAGTACCCAATTAGGTTTTTCCAATTAAGGGGCAATTTAGCGTGGCCAATCCACCTACTCTGCACACCTTTGGGTCGTGGGGGTCAGACCCACGCAGACATGGGGAGAATGTGCAAACTCCACACGGACAGTAACTCAGAGCCGGGATCGAACTCGCATCCTCGGCACCATGAGGCAGCAGTGCTAACCCACTGCGCCACCTTGCCGGCCCGTGTTATTTCAGTGTTGATAAAAAGCCAGTGATGGCAGCTTTTTGGGGCCGTTTCTTTAAGCCTCGTGTGAAATTCCAGAATGGACTTAAATAGGATGCTCTTTCCAAGGGCCGGTGCAGACCCGATGGGCCAAATGGCCTTCTTCTGCACTGTAGGGATTCTAGGGATGTAGCCAAACCCAAGCACAAAGACCTGTAGTCAGCAGATTCCACCAAGACCACATCAGGCCTTTAAAACAAAACGGTGCTGTGCCTCAGCAAACTTCACTTTTCATAAAGCACTGTGGTGTTTAAAAGTATTGTTGTAATGCCAACTGAAAATGATGATAACACACAGCTGGCTCTTCAGCAATAGCAGGAAAAATGAAGATGCACATTTAAAAGTAAAATACATAAAGGAGGGAAATTGAACCAGAGCTGGGATAAAAGTAAGTGATGATCTTACAGGAGGGGTTGGACCACATCCTCAATATAGGGGGCTCGATGGCAGCGAGATCACTTTGTTAATTTTACTACAGGCGGCCTCCTAACTGGCCATCTGTGGGCCCACCATCCAATTAATGCAGGCAGTACCATAAAATGGCTCCTATTTGGATTTTCTGTATTTGAATGATGAAAATTGGCAGATCATCTCCTTGGGGTGGACGAGCTTCTCCACATCCAATCCTGCCATCGGTAAAATGCTCCCCGTGAGTTTACGGGTCTCCACTCCAACCTCCTAACCCAACTCCTGAGAGCCACTAAAATCCTGGTCCGAGTTTTCAAATCCCTCCTCGGAGGTGAGGCCATGGAGGGCGTCGAAAATGACCTCCTCCAGCACCTACAAGCCTCTGCATTTCTCCTCTGAAATCAGGTGTGAACCATGAATAGGAGACAGTTAAAATAGCAATGGGAAAGCAAAGGCAGCAATTTAATCAGCAAAGCTGCCTGGCAGGGTTGGGGGGGGGGGGGGGGGGGGGGTGGGGGGGGGGGGTGAGGTGGGGCGGCCGGGGGGCGGGGGGAGGGGGGGGGTTGGGAGACTAGTTTGACAGGCTGTAGGAGCTCCCAGCTTTGAGCGATAACTCGGAGAGAATACACACAATTTAAGGTTTGGCTCCAATGTATTCATGTGCTCAAATAACCTCCTGATATTTACTTTAATAAGCTCACACATGAAAAATCACAAAGGGGATGAGGTAACAGCAACAATTCATTAACAGCATTATTAACAGAGAAAAACTTCACAAAGGTGTAATTAGACAAAAATGGACGCCAAGCTAAAAGCGGTGGGTATTAGGAAGGATAATCAAAAGTTCAAAGAGGTTAAGGAGCGTTTTGAAGGAGGAAATGGCAAAGCAGAGGCAGAATGCTTTTGGGGCAGAGGGTGGAATTACAGAGAATGGCTGAATGCACAGCCACCAACAGTTGAACAAAGTGAGAGGAGATGAGGCTGGAGTCAGAGTTCAGCGTGGGGGTTTGTAGAACTGGAAGAGGTGATGGGCAGGCATGACATAGATAGAAGAGATAGATTTGCTGGAGGAGGTTACAGAATGGGCAGCACGGTAGCATGGTGGTTAGCATAAATGCTTCACAGCTCCAGGGTCCCAGGTTCGATTCCCGGCTGGGTCACTGTCTGTGCGGAGTCTGCACGTCCTCCCCGTGTGTGCGTGGGTTTCCTCCGGGTGCTCCAGTTTCCTCCCACAGTCCAAAGATGTGCGGGTTAGGTGGATTGGCCATGATAAATTGCCCGTAGTGTCCTAAAAGGTAAGGTTAAGGGGGGAGTTGTTGGGTTACGGGTATAGGGTGGATGCGTGGGTTTGAGTAGGGTGATCATTGCTCGGCACAACATTGAGGGCCAAAGGGCCTGTTCTGTGCTGTACTGTTCTATGTTCTAAGAGTGTTACTGGGACATTCAGCAAGTACAGCAGAATGAGTAGGTCACATTAATATTGATAATACAGCCACTTCAACTGATTACTGTTCACTTGCACATTCCCAATGTTCACCAGACACCATTGGCAACCATGCATTCAGCTGCCAAAGCCCTAAATTGTGGAATTAACTTCCTAAATCTCTCCCCTTCTCTCACCTCCTTTAAGGTGCTCCGCCATCTTTAACCACCTGGCCTAATATCCTCCATAACTTGAAGTCATCCAAAACTCCGTGCCCATGTCTTAAGTCTCGTTCCCCTATCACCAGAGTGCTCACTGACCTCATTGGCTTCCAATGTCATGATTTTACTATTCTCACCCTGGTTTTCAAATCCCTCCATGACCTCGCCCCTCCCTATCTCTGTAATTTCCTCCAGCTTCCACACCTCTCTGAGATCTCTGCACTCCTCTAATTCTGGCTTCTTGAACATCCCCCATTTTAATGGATCCATATTGGTGGTCATACCTTCAGTTACCTGGGCCCCAAGCTCTGGAATTCCTTCCCTACACCTCTCTGCATCTCTATCTCACTTTCCTCCTTGTGGGCACTTCCCAAAACCAACGGCATTAACAAAGCTTTTGGCCATCTGTCCTCCTTACGTCACTCGGTGTCATACTTTGTTTTATAATGCTCATGCAAAGTACCTCAGGATATTTTAGTCTGTAAAAGTCACCATATAAATATATCATTTTCTCTCCGTATCAAAAGCATCTCTGTACACTGTAGACACTAACTAGCACAACAAACAAAACCTGTAACACCCAGAAAATGGACGCACATGATCCAAATATTGTGCCGTCATTGTTTTGTGCTTCAATGCAAAATCATTTCCTGTTTCATTTCTTTCTGCTTTATTTCTACACCCCCCCCCCCCCCCCCCCCCCCCCATCTCCCATCTCCACCTTCAAAGGTATTAACTCCCTGCTCGGATATAGCACTAACAATCCTTGTTTCCTCATCCATATTGACACTCTTTGGCTATGAAGTGAAAATCGTGTGGGATGTGCGCAGAGTAAACAGGGAGACACGATTGTCATTGATGGAAGTGTTGATCCACCGAAAGCACTGATTTGAGGTGATTTGCAAAAGAACCAAAGACGAGATGGGGGAAAAAGGATTTTTAAAAAAAAATAATTTTTATTCTCCTCCTTTTTCACATTTTCTCCCAAATTTACACTCACCAACAATTTTTTTTTCTTCTTTTTTAAAAAATAAATTTAGAGTACCCAATTATTTTTTCCAATTAAGGGGCAATTTAGCGTGTTCAATCCACCTACTCTGCTGGGTTGTGGGGGCGAAACCCACGCAGACACGGGGAGAATGTGCAAACTCCACACGGACAGTGACCCAGAGCCGGGATCGAACCTGGGACCTCGGCGCCGTGAGGCAACAGGGCTAACCCACTGCGCCACCGTGCTGCCCTTTACACCCACCAACAATAAACAATAATCCGTAAGGAATGTAATGTCAATCCCCATATCAATAACAACGATCCCATCCTCCCACCAAACCCCAGACATGGGCCCACATGTTTACATAAACTAATGACAAAAAGGAATCAGGGATCACCCCTATTTCACCCTTAATACACACAGTCCCCCTACCCAACTAATGTTCAACGTTATCCAGTTCTTGAAAGTGCATAATGAATAATGCTCATGAATTGAAATGAAAATCGCTTATTGTCACAAGTAGGCTTCAATGACGTCACTGTGAAAAACCCTTAGTCGCCACATTCCGGCGCCTGTTCGGGGAGGCTGTTACAGGAATTGAACCGTGCTGCTGGCCTGCCATGGTCTGCTTTCAAGGTCAGCAATTTAGCCCAGTGTGCTAAACCAGCCCCTGGTTTTGTCAGCCCCTGAATTGTAGAACCCCTCCGTCCTTCCCCTCAGTTCAAACTTAACCTTCTCAAGAGTCAAGAATTCCAACAGGTCCCCCCGCCACGCCTGGGCACAGGGTGGAGAGGCTGCTCTCCATCCCAGCAGGATCCGCCTTCGGGCGATCAACGAGGCGAAGGCTACGATATCTGCCTCCGCACCCGTTTCCAACCCTGGCTGGTCCGACACCCCGAATATGGCCTCCCAGGGACCCGGGTCCTGTTTCACGTGCACCACCTTGGAAATCACCCTAAAAACCTCCTTCCACTAATCACATATGAACGTGATTAGTGCCCCCCCCCCCCCCCCCACTCCCCCATTACGCTAACACACGTCTTCTTCAAAGAATCGGCTCATCCTCGTCCTCGTGAGGTGTGCTCTGTATACCACCTTCAGCTGTATCAGCCCCAACCTCACGCACGAGGTGGAGGCATTTACTCTCCGGAGCACCTCACACGGGGAAAAAAGGCTTTACACGGTGCGTGGTTAGGATCTACATTGCACTGTCTGAGAGCGTGTTGGAGGCAGATTAATTTGTAGCTTTCAAAAGCGTACTATATAATTATCTGAAGAGATAAATAATTTGCAGAGCTACGAAGGAAAATGTGGGGACGAGGACTAGTTGCAGAGAAAACACAGACATGACAGTTTGAATGGTCTCCTTGTACTCTGTAACTATGACGATGAGTGTTTATGAATACCTGAACATAGGCTGTGTTATAATCTACAGGGTTGGAGCAATGAACCTCCCTATAAATCTTGCCAAATATGAGCTCCCCCATTAAAGGGGCAAGGAACACTAAATCATCCATAGTTAAGCTCTGAATGGGAGGCACGGTGGCACAGTGGGTTAGCACTGCTGCCTCACAGGCCAAGGACCCGGGTTAGATCCCGGCCCTGGGTCACTGTCCGTAAGGAGTTTGCACATTCTCCCCATGTCTGTGTGGGTCTCACCCCCACAACCCAAAGATGTGCAGGGTAGGTGGATTGGCCACGCTAAATTGCCCCTTAATTGGAAAAAAAAGAATTCCATAGATTAAATTTATTTTTAAAACAGTTTTTATTCCCTTAATAAATTAGAGTACCCAATACTCTTTTCTTCCAATTAAGGGGTGATTTGGCGTGGCCAATTCACCTAATGTTTTTAGGGCAAAGGTAGATAGATTTTTGAACAATAAATGAATTAAGAGTTATGGTGAGTGGGCAGGTAAGTGGAGCTGAGTCCACAAAAAGATCAGCCCTGATCTTATTGAATGGCAGAGCAGACTCGAGGGGCCGAATGGTCGACTCCTACCCCTAGTTCTTATGTTCTTATGTCTTCTATTCTGAGAAGGAGCCAACCTTGTAATCAATCAACAGATTTTTTTATTGCTTCAGGATTCCAAGCGCTACTTCAATCACCAGTCATTTCCTGCAAATAGATTAGATTAAAATTATGTTGTCCAAATATTTAACATCTAGGTAACCTTTGTGATTAATAACTTTTTCTCTAGCCTGTATCAGTCCGAATTCCAGCTGTTAACCTCTAACCAGTTGTTGGGGGGGGGGGGGGAAGCTATGTCAATAATTCAGACTGGCTATTAAGCAATGTGTAGCACCCCACCACTTTGAGTCAAACATTAGTTAAACATTATACGTGACCATGGAAACTGGGAAGGGAAAAATGCCCCGTTGATTTGG
This sequence comes from Scyliorhinus canicula, assembly GCF_902713615.1. Classification (NCBI taxonomy): domain Eukaryota; kingdom Metazoa; phylum Chordata; class Chondrichthyes; order Carcharhiniformes; family Scyliorhinidae; genus Scyliorhinus; species Scyliorhinus canicula. The sequence continues at coordinate 17,931,722 of NC_052173.1, forward strand.
ACGTTGCTCCTTGGATTATCTGTCGATGATTGACTCAGCAATGAATTGCTTTATGTAAAAAACAGAGCGCGGGATTGATGGATGTGTGTGTGCTTCTCGTTCAAAGAGAACCAGGTGTGATTACGAACAAAGAACATTTTACAAATCATTTATAAGTCGTTGTGAAGTGTGTTTGGCCGGCACCTCACCAGCCTGCACGTTTTATCTGTGATGCTGGGTGTTGCCCTGAATCCCACCTTCACCCCACCTTCTGACAATATTTCAATGAGTCGAGAAATTGGAGGAATTGCCTGCATATCTGCAATGTCAATAAGTCAGTGCTCACTGTTATACATCTGGGGTTTTAATGGAAACTCTGGGCTTTGGTCTTAACAATTACAAAATCGCACGAGTTCATTAATGTTCAACCGACCAGTAAATAGGACTGATTGACGAGTGCTGAATGTTAAAATAATCCACTCTGCTGGTGAGAAGCAAAGACTACGATGCCAGAAATCTGAATTAAAAACAGAAAATACTCAGCAGGTCAGGCAGCTTCTGTGGAGAAAGAAACCGTTTTTCAGTTTTCTAATGGAAGTGTCCCTTTTGCCCTCTCTTTCCTCTTCCCCTGGGCTGATTTGGTCTCAGGTTTTATTTCCCAGCAGTCCCTTGGTGCCTCCTTCACATGTGAATTTGCCCTGTCGGAGTCAGATGTCTAATAGGAGCCAGAACCCGTAAGCTTTCCCCTTGAACCGCTTGAACTCAGCTTTCCGAAGGGAATTGGATAGATACTTTTAGTTGGTTTAGTGAGGCCTGTGTGCAGCATCATTGCGGCCAGTGAAAGTCTGACAAACTATCATCCTCAACGGAAAGAATTACCCCAGTGATTTTCAACTTCTCAACCCCACTGTAAGAAGCAATTGAAATGAAAGTTGGACAGTTCCTATAACTGGAACAAAAACCGAAAACAATGGGCAATCTCAGCAGATTGATGACTCTGTGTCAAAGCTTTGAGCTCAGAGGTCAAACGTTCGCCCCCTTCTCTCTCCACAGATGCCATCAGAGTTGCAGAGATTGTCCAATATTTTCTGTTTCAGATTCCATTATTCGCTTTTGCCCTGGAACTGGAACATTTACACCCTCAGCATAAAGAGTGTATCTTGTTGGCTATTTCCAGGTCAGAACGACAGGTGACTCGAAGAGGAACTGTTCTTGGCCCTTTGAGTAAGATCAAGGGCACAATCTACTGGCCGTGTTGTGCCCCAATGGAGACGCGGCGCGGTCAGTAGATGCCCCTACCTGTCACTCCACGATTCACGAGAGGCGCGATCCTCCGGACACGCTGTACCAGAAAAGCAGCTCGCTGCGGCGCAGCGTGGTTGGTGAAAGCGGGGAGACCCTGCTCCCAGGATCTACCCGGCTCACAACGCCTCGCGAGATTCAATGCAATCTCGCAAGACATTGCAAGAGGAATCCCGCACACAATGGGCGGGATCAGTTTTAGCAAATCTGCATATTAGAGCGAGGCAGTAAGCTTCACTCCAATGTGCAGATTCCCGAGGTACCTGAGGCTCTGGGATTCATCCCCTTTGTCTCGGGGACTTCAGGCGAGTGCCTTTTGGTACTGGTCTGCACGAACAGGGACCAGACGGAACGGCACTCGTGGGGGTCTCCAAGGGATCGGAGGCCCCCAGCTGCATGCCCTTTCAGCATGGTGGTGCCCTGGCACTGATGGTGCCATCTGGGTACCCTGGCAGTGCCACCTGGGTTCCATCCTGGCACTGCCCAGGTGGCACTGCTGGCTGGCATTTTTTGCACCTGTGTGATTGGGCTGGGGTTGCCCACCATGGGTGTTAAGAGGGGGGAGTTTGGGGATTTGATTTGTGGGCCTCTCTTGCCATCTCTCCCTACAACGGGCAGTTCCAGCGAGCAGAGCTCCCCACTGTATAAAACAGGGCTATGTTCGGCCTAGGCCACGCGTTCCCCGTTCAGGCCACTTATTCAACATGAGTCGTGTTGAATAGCCACGTGTTTCTCAGCACTGCGAGTGCCGGGAAACACACGGCTAAACACGCTCGCTAGGAAACTCCATTCCCTTTTGGGAAGATCGTGCCCAAGATCTAACGGGATCTCAAGATGTGGAGATGCCAGCGTTGGACTGGGGTGAGCACAGTAAGACGACTTACAACACCAGGTTAAAGTCCAACAGGTTTGTTTCAAATCACTAGCTTTCGGAGCACTGCTCCTTCCTCAGGTGAATGAAGTGATGGGTTCCAGACAGGACAGTGGTAGGATTTCGCAAACATTACATTCGCATTACATTCATCCCCCCACCATCTGGCCTGGGCTTGCAAAATCCTATCAACTGTCCTGGCTTGAGACAATTCACACCTCTTTAACCTGTGATTATCCCTCTCTCCAGTTGCTCTGTCTGGACCTGTAGACTAACGTCTGGCATCTTTGACTGTGTCTATATATATGATTCTGGAACCCACCTCTTCATTCACCTGAGGAAGGAGCAGTGCTCCGAAAGCAAGTGTTTGAAACAAACCTGTTGGACTTTAACCTGGTGTTGTAAGACTTCTGACTGGGATCTTAAGAGATGTTGCAATCTGAATTCCACCCATTGTGGACGTGATCAGTTTTTGTCAAATATGCGTATTAGAGTGAAACAGCTAGTCTTACTCTGATATGCAGTTCGCCTGATCTACCGAGGCCCTGGGGGGGGGGGGGGGGGGGGGGGGGGGGCTTGTTGTCAGCTTGGATCTTGTATGAATCTCTTCTGGAGACCATGAATTGGATTCAATTTGAATTAGTTGTTGGAGCAAGCAAGGAGATGGATTAAGGGCGTTCCCTGTCCACTCTGCACATTGGCTTTGTAACTCTGAGAAAGGAGTACTTTTTTTAACGCTTTATGGTTGCCCTTGCCCTTCTAAGATAGAGGTTGCAGGCGTGAGAAGTGCTTATTTAATTCACTGGTATCTATATTTTAAAAATTGTTTTTTCTGATTGCAGAGATCGGGCGCAGTTAAACCAAATGATTGCAAAGTGTCCTTTTGGGCAGGTTTGGCAAGGTGTATCCAGCTGGCTTTTTGGATGAGTTCCCCTCTGGTATTCATCCACACAAAAATATTGGGGAGTTTCTCCCAGGTCTAGCCCACATCTAGAAATGTTTTCATCACTGGGGAGCTAAACTCGCCGGCCAGACCAGCTCCTCCGAGATCGGGCCGCCATTTTGAAACGGTGCCCCGATCTCTAAGTAAGCTTGAGGGTTCCCCGCACCACCATCGCGCCCCCCCCCCCCCCACCCATGGGCAATGTCACCCCACACACACACACATGGGCATTACCCTCCCCTCCCCTCCGAATGAAGACACTCTATGGGTCGCTGAGGGACCCCTCCATTTTCAGACCCCACACCCATTTTTGGCCCCCCTGCTTTCAGTTCTGGAACCCACAACCATAGAATAGCCATTCGGCCCATCAAGTCTACACCGACCCTTCGAATGAGCACTCTACCATGCCCACTATCCCTTTAACCCCATAATTTAACCTGCACATCTTTGGACACGAAGGGACAATTTAGCACGGCCTATCCACCCAACCCGCACATCTTTGTACTGTGGGAGGAAACTGGAGGAGATAGGGGGAGGATGTGCAAACTCCACACAGTCACCTGACACCTGAGGCCAGAACCCGGGTCCCTGGTGCTGTGAAGTAGCAGTGCTAACCATTGTGCCTCCCCTGATTTAAGAGGTGAGAGTGCTACTACCTGAGCCAAGGCTGACAAACCAAGGGGTCAGCCTCATCACTTCTAATGCGGCATTGCTTCTCTCACCTGTACGTTTCAACCAATTTAGCTCAGCTACCTTGCCAGCTGGTTTGTGATGCAGAGCAAGGCCTAGCAGTGTGGGTTCGATTCCCGTACCGGCTACGGTTATTCATGAAGGCCTGCCTTCTCTGTTTTATATTTTTCTTTAACAGTCGCTGATTTGATTATAGGTAGTTCAGTGGCAACCTTCCTGTCAGCCCTGCGGGAGTCTTGGATTTGATTGCTGGCTGATTCATCATTTCTGGCATGTACGCGATGGGTTGAATGGCCTCTTCCTGGGCTGTAAATGTCTGAGTGTGCTGCTGTCTAGTCTGACTGTACCTTTTCTTGCAGCTAGTCTACTTACAGCTATCCCTGTGACTGGTAACGCAATAGATTCAATCCCAGTTCAGCCTTGCACAAACAAATACAGGCTTTGTCCACACTGCAAGGGAATCATCTTGATGTGTCCTCTGGCAGGCCAGATTTCTGATCGCTATGGAAACCATGGCGCACCCAACATGCCCATTGCCTCCCATTACCTGTCTTGTTTACCATAAAAGGAGTTGTTGCAGTTATGTAGGTCAATAGGAGATAAAGAATAAACAGGATGGTTGGTGGTAGTTATTTATAATATTTACACAATAGGGTTGGAGAGCTGCAGGGTAGGGACTTGCTCTGCCCATTGACTTGCTTTTATTAAAGCTGCAAACTCGGATATATCAAATAAAGGATAGCTCTAGGCTGAAAATACAGAAAATGTGCTGAGCATTTTGAATAAACAGCTGAGCAGCACGGTGGCACAGTGGTTAGCACTGCTGCCTCATGGCGCCGAGGTCCCAGGTTCAATCCCGGCTCTGGGTCACTGTCCGTGTGGAGTTTGCACATTCTCCCCGTGTCTGCGTGGGTTTCGCCCCCCACAACCCAAAGATGTGTAGGGTAGGTGGATTGGCCACACTAAATTGCCCCAAAATTGGAAACAAAAAGAATTGGGGCGCGATTCTCCCAGACAGGGAGAAATCGTAAGGCTGGCGTCAAAAACGGGCGGGTTTGACGCCAGCCTCCCCCTCCCCGACCGGGAACCGATTCTGGTCCCCGGTCGGGGCTAGTACGCCGCGGCCGTGAACTCCGGCATCGCGGGCTTAACGAATTTCGTTAAGCCCGCTTGCCAAGGGGCAGCACGGTGGCCTAGTGGTTAGCACAACCGCCTCACGGCGCTGAGGTCCCAGGTTCGATCCCGGCTCTGGGTCACTGTCCGTGTGGAGTTTGCACATTCTCCCCGTGTCTGCGTGGGTTTCGCCCCCACAACCCAAAAATGTGCAGGGTAGGTGGATTGGCCATGCTAAATTGCCCCTTAATTGGAAAAAATAATTGGGTAATCTAAATTAAAAAAAAAAAAAAGCCCGCTTGCCAGAGTTTGTGCCGGCTGACGCGTCACATGACGTCAGCCGCGCATGCGCAGATTGGAAGACTCAAACCCGCGCATGCGCGGATGACGTCATCGCGCATTTGCGCGAAATCCGTGCATGCGCAGGCCGGGATGCCCCTCAGCCGCCCCGCGAATGGATACTGCGGGGCGGCGGAAGGAGAAAGAGTGCGCGGGAATCGGACCCGCTGCCACCGATCGCGGGCCCATGGCACCCTTGGCACGGCCGTGGTACAGCCGTGCCAATCGGTGCCATGGTTGCCAAGATCGGGACTTTACGGCCGTTTTTACGAACGGCCAGACCAGGTGTGTTTGCCGTTCGTAAAAACAGCCGTAAGGGCCTTGGAACTCGGCCCATCGAACAGCTGAGAATCGCTGCTGGCCGTAAAAAAACGGCGGCAGCGAATCGTGTCGGGAGTCGGGCGTGGGGGGGGGGAGAATAGCGGAAGGGCGTCAGACTAGCGTGGCCGTAAAAATTTATGACCCCCGCTATTCTCCGCACCGTCGTGAGTGCGGAGAATTGCGCCCTGGGTACTTCAAATTTAAAAAACAGTAACTAGCATGCATGTGGGGAGGATTTGATAATGGGGCTGGATTGTCCGGATCTGCGGCTATGTGGGAACTGTCTAGTGTTATGACCAGAAAGTTAGCGCTGCCCCCGCACCAATGCTCCGCCTGGTAGGGGGGGAGCAGCCGCACAGCGTAAAGCCTACTTGCCGATACGGCTGGAGAATGGACGGGTCCGTGGCCGCACACGGCGGCGACGTCTGGCGGCCACGCCATACAACATGGCGCCGGCCGCGAACTGACCCGGCTTGCCAAAAACTGCCCCCTGTGACCAGCCTCGCCACTCCTGGACCACTCCCCACCAGTGCCCCCAGCCCTCCCTCCCCTCAAAGCCCCCCCTGCCAGCGGAATGGCTCCCCCCCCACCCCCTCGACTGCGGCGCCGCTGGTCTCAGTCGACAGCCGGCACGTGAGGTCCCGGAATGGTGTGAGCACACGCGAGCGACGCCGTCGGGGACTTGGTCCATCGGGGACGGAGCATCGGGGGAGGGCCTCAGGTGTTGTCCTGAGGCCGTCTATACAGCGCGCGGTGTGCTCCACGAGTACGCTGTTTTTGAGGGGGGGAGGAGCATCACAAAAACGGCGGCGCCCCCAATTCCGGCCTAAATGGGGATTCTCCAGCCGATCGCCGAACGTGATTTCGGCGTCAGCAATCGCAGAATCCCGGCCCACATCTTTGTTACGTAATTGTAAAGTTCAGGGGCTGGATTCTCCGCTGTCGGGATTCTCCGCTGTCGGGATCTCTGCTGTCGGGATCTCTGCTGTCGGGATTCCTCGCTGTCGGGATCTCCGCTGTCGGGATTCCCCGCTGTCGGGATTCCCCGCTGTCGGGATTCTCCGCTGTCAGGATTCTCCGCTGTCGGGATTCTCCGCTGTCGGGATTCCCCGCTGTCGGGATCTCCGCTGTCGGGATTCTCCGCTGTCGGGATCTCCGCTGTCGGGATTCCCCGCTGTCGGGATTCTCCGCTGTCAGGATTCTCCGCTGTCAGGATTCTCCGCTGTCGGGATTCTCCGCTGTCGGGATTCCCCGCTGTCGGGATCTCCGCTGTCGGGATTCTCCGCTGTCGGGATTCTCCGCTGTCAGGATTCTCCGCTGTCAGGATTCTCCGCTGTCGGGATTCTCCGCTGTCGGGATTCCCCGCTGTCGGGATCTCCGCTGTCGGGATTCTCCGCTGTCGGGATCTCTGCTGTCGGGATTCTCCGCTGTCGGGATTCTCCGCTGTCGGGATTCCCCGCTGTCGGGATCTCCGCTGTCGGGATTCCCCGCTGTCGGGATTCTCCGCTGTTGGGATTCTCCGCTGTCGGGATCTCTGCTGTCGGGATTCTCCGCTGTCGGGATTCCCCGCTGTCGGGATTCCCCGCTGTCGGGATTCTCCGCTGTCGGGATTCTCCGCTGTCGGGATTCCCCGCTGTCGGGATTCTCCGCTGTCGGGATTCCCCGCTGTCGGGATTCTCCGCTGTCGGGATTCCCCGCTGTCGGGATTCCCCGCTGTCGGGATTCTCCGCTGTCGGGATTCCCCGCTGTCGGGATTCCCCGCTGTCGGGATTCTCCGCTGTAGGGATTCTCCGCTGTCGGGATTCCCCGCTGTCGGGATCTCCGCTGTCGGGATTCTCCGCTGTCGGGATCTCCGCTGTCGGGATTCCCCGCTGTCGGGATTCTCTGCTGTCAGGATTCTCCGCTGTCGGGATTCTCCGCTGTCGGGATTCTCCGCTGTCGGGATTCCCCGCTGTCGGGATCTCCGCTGTCGGGATTCTCCGCTGTCGGGATCTCTGCTGTCGGGATTCTCCGCTGTCGGGATTCTCCGCTGTCGGGATTCCCCGCTGTCGGGATCTCCGCTGTCGGGATTCCCCGCTGTCGGGATTCTCCGCTGTCGGGATTCTCCGCTGTCGGGATCTCTGCTGTCGGGATTCCCCGCTGTCGGGACTCCCCGCTGTCGGGATCTCCCGCTGTCGGGATTCCCCGCTGTCGGGATCTCTGCTGTCGGGATTCTCCGCTGTCGGGATTCTCCGCTGTCGGGATTCCCCGCTGTCGGGATCTCCGCTGTCGGGATTCTCCGCTGTCGGGATTCCCCGCTGTCGGGATTCCCCGCTGTCGGGATTCTCCGCTGTCGGGATTCCCCGCTGTCGGGATTCCCCGCTGTCGTGATTCTCCGCTGTCGGGATTCTCCGCTGTCGGGATTCTCCGCTGTCGGGATTCCCCGCTGTCGGGATTCTCCGCTGTCGGGATTCTCCGCTGTCGGGATTCCCCGCTGTCGGGATTCTCCGCTGTCGGGATTCCCCGCTGTCGGGATTCTCCGCTGTCGGGATTCCCCGCTGTCGGGATTCTCCGCTGTCGGGATTCCCCGCTGTCGGGATTCCCCGCTGTCGGGATTCTCCGCTGTCGGGATTCCTCGCTGTCGGGATTCCCCGCTGTCGGGATTCTCCGCTGTCGGGATTCTCCGCTGTCGGGATCTCTGCTGTCGGGATTCTCCGCTGTCGGGATTCCCCGCTGTCGGGATTCCCCGCTGTCGGGATTCTCCGCTGTCGGGATTCTCCGCTGTCGGGATTCCCCGCTGTCGGGATTCTCCGCTGTCGGGATTCCCCGCTGTCGGGATTCTCCGCTGTCGGGATTCCCCGCTGTCGGGATTCTCCGCTGTCGGGATTCCCCGCTGTCGGGATTCCCCGCTGTCGGGATTCTCCGCTGTCGGGATTCTCCGCTGTCGGGATTCCCCGCTGTCGGGATCTCCGCTGTCGGGATTCTCCGCTGTCGGGATCTCCGCTGTCGGGATTCCCCGCTGTCGGGATTCTCCGCTGTCAGGATTCTCCGCTGTCGGGATTCTCCGCTGTCGGGATTCTCCGCTGTCGGGATTCCCCGCTGTCGGGATCTCCGCTGTCGGGATTCTCCGCTGTCGGGATCTCTGCTGTCGGGATTCTCCGCTGTCGGGATTCTCCGCTGTCGGGATTCCCCGCTGTCGGGATCTCCGCTGTCGGGATTCCCCGCTGTCGGGATTCTCCGCTGTCGGGATTCTCCGCTGTCGGGATCTCTGCTGTCGGGATTCCCCGCTGTCGGGATTCCCCGCTGTCGGGATCTCCGCTGTCGGGATTCCCCGCTGTCGGGATTCTCCGCTGTCGGGATCTCTGCTGTCGGGATTCTCCACTGTCGGGATTCTCCGCTGTCGGGATTCCCCGCTGTCGGGATTCCCCGCTGTCGGGATTCCCCGCTGTCGGGATTCCCCGCTGTCGGGATTCTCCGCTGTCGGGATTCCCCGCTGTCGGGATTCCCCGCTGTCGGGATTCTCCGCTGTCGGGATTCTCCGCTGTCGGGATTCTCCGCTGTCGGGATTCCCCGCTGTTGGGATTCTCCGCTGTCGGGATTCTCCGCTGTCGGGATTCCCCGCTGTCGGGATTCTCCGCTGTCGGGATTCTCCGCTGTCGGGATTCCCCGCTGTCGGGATTCCCCGCTGTCGGGATTCTCCGCTGTCGGGATTCCTCGCTGTCGAGATTCTCCGCTGTCGGGATTCTCCGCTGTCGGGATTCCCCGCTGTCGCAGCGTACCCACACCAGGAGATTCCCCAACTGTGTGGGGCTGCCCACAATGGGAAACCCCATTGGCCGGCTGACAGGACGGAGAATCCAGCTGCAGGTTTTTGAAACCAAACCTGTGATAATGAATTTTAAAAAATTAATTTAGAGTACACAATTAATTTTTTCCAATTAAGGGGCAATTTAGCGTGGCCAACTGACCTATCCTTGCACATCTTTGGGTTGTGGGGGCGAAACCCACGCAGACATGGGGAGAACGTGCAAACTCCACACGGACAGTGACCCAGGGCCGGGATCGAACCTGGGACCTCGGCGCTGTAGGCAGCAGTGCTAACCACTGCGCCACCGTGCCTCCCAATCCTGTGATAATGAATGATGGGTAAAGTTTTTAGCTGCTGAATGGGTGTTAGCTGTGGGTAGCAGCGTTCCTTATAGCTCACAAAGTTGTGGGTTCAGAGACTTCAATCCGGAAAGACACTTGTGCTCTTGGTGATGTTAAACTGAGGCCCCATCTGCCCTCTTACGTGGGCATGAACAATCCCATGGCGCTATTTTGAAGAAGAGCAGGGGAGGGTGGAGTTCTCCCCAGGGTCCTGGATAATATTTGTCCCTCAATTAACTTCACTAAAATTGATTATCCGGTCATTGTCACGTTGCTCTTTGTGGGAGTTTACTGTGAGCAAATTGTCTGTTGTGTTTCCCACATTACAACAGTGCCTATGGCCGCCATTTCCCCACTGCGTTGCACCCAGCACCAATGCTGTTGCAGCGGGAGCATTGTGGGAGAGGCCCATTTCTCTCCAGGCGTGGTACTGTGCGCGAGCCACCCGACCCACGCCGCCTGGCACAATCTGGATCACGCCATTGCTGGGCATGCTCTAGATATTATATTTGACTGAGACATTTGGCTCGTCGAAATATGCGCGGCCGGTTTGAGGCCGAATTGTCCCGGCACCTGGGAATCACCGGCTGCACCGGCGAGGCCTCAACCAGGCGCCGATTAATGCTGGTCACCAAAAGCGGACACCAAGTGTGATGGCCACTCTGGGGGTCTCGGAGGCCATTGGAGCCCCCCCCCGCCCCCCGGGTGGTCGCAGCCAACCTGGCAGTGCCAGAGTGTCAGGGCAGTGCCCGGTTGGCAGTGCCAGAGTGTCAGGGCAGTGCCCGGTTGGCAGTGCCAGAGTGTCAGGGCAGTGCCCGGTTGGCAGTGCCAGAGTGTCAGGGCAGTGCCCGGTTGGCAGTGCCAGAGTGTCAGGGCAGTGCCCGGTTGGCAGTGCCAGAGTGTCAGGGCAGTGCCCGGTTGGCAGTGCCAGAGTGTCAGGGCAGTGCCCGGTTGGCAGTGCCAGAGTGTCAGGGCAGTGCCCGGTTGGCAGTGCCAGAGTGTCAGGGCAGTGCCCGGTTGGCAGTGCCAGAGTGTCAGGGCAGTGCCCGGTTGGCAGTGCCGAGGTCCCCGGTTGCCACTGCTAAGGGGCGGAGTGTGTGCACGTGTGTACACTCTTCCCAGCATGACAGCTGCATCTTGGAACACTTAAGGATCCCCAAGGACCACCCAACGATGATGGGTTGGCACTTGGGGGATAAGGGGTACCTGCTGAAGGCCGAGCTCATAATGCCAGGGTGGAGTCCAAGGCAGAGACTCAATATAACAAGGCCTATGTTGCCACCTGTGCTGTCATTGAGTGGTGCATCCGACTGCTCAAAATGCGGTTCCAATGCTCTGCTGGTGCCCAGCAGTACTGCCCCCCCAGAGGGTCTCCCGCTTTGAGGTGGTCTGCTGTGCCCTCCACAACCTGGCGTTGCAGCGGGGCGATATGTTGCAGGAGAAGGAGGAGGAGGGACATGCAGCCTCGTCTGAGGAGGAGAAGCTGGACGAGGAGAAGATGGTGTGGACAAGCCCAGGGAGGAGCCGCAGGAGGAACTGGAGGATGGAGGACATGCGGCAGCGAGGGTCCAGCATGCCCGGAGGACCAGGAAGGCCCTCAACCTCACACAAATCTCACTGGAGGAAACTTTGTCCGCCAGCTCACCCCAAGCCCTCATTCCCGCCAATTAACCCTCCCCCGCTTTCCCCTCCTTCCCTCCCAATCCACCCTCCCCAAAGCTTCCCTCCATCCCGCTACTGCCCCCACAATTCCTCCTTCCCCAATCCACCTGTCCTTTCAATTCCCCTCCTTCCCACCCAATCTCCCTCTCCTATTCCCCTCCTTCCCACCCAATCCCCCCTCGCCTATTCCCCTCCTTCCCACCCAATCTCCCCTCTCCTATTCCCCTCCTTCCAACCCAATCCCCCCTCTCCTATTCCCCTCCTTCCCACCCAATCCCCCCTCTCCTATTCCCCTCCTTCCCACCCAAGCCCCCCTCTCCTATTCCCCTCCTTCCCACCCAATCCCCCCTCTCCTATTCCCCTCCTTCCCACCCAATCCCCCTCTCCATTTCTCCTCCTTCCTACCCAATCCCCCCTCTCCTATTCCCCTCCTTCCCACCCAATCCCCCCTCTCCTATTCGCCTCCTTCCCGCCCATTTCCGCCTCTCCTATTCCCCTCCTTCCCACCCAATCCCCCCTCTCCTATTCCCCTCCTTCCCACCCAATCCCCCCTCTCCTATTACCCTCCTTCTCGCCCAATCCCCCCTCTCCTATTCCCCTCCTTCCCACCCAATCCTCCCTCTCCTACTACCCTCCTTCCCACCCAATCCCCCCTCTCCTATTACCCTCCTTCCCACCCAATCCCCCCTGTCCTATCCCCCTCCTTCCTGCCCATTCCCCGACCCTCCCACAGCCCCGCTCTCCCCCCTCCCCCGAGCACCCTGTTCCACCCTCTGAGGGTTTGTGTTACATCACCCCAGGGTGATGGGCCTGTGTCCGCACTGTCAGGGGGGTCACTATACAAGGCAGGAGAGTGATGATCGCTCGCTGTGAGTTTAGCTCTGGTGCTCCTCAGTCTCCTAAAGGCTGACTCCTGTCTCTGCTGACAGTGCCACACCCACTCTCTGAATGGGGTCTCCATCGGGGGGGGTTTGATCTTGGGCCACTGTGCCCAGTGGGCAGGGGGGGTGAGGGGAGCGGAGGGTGGCAGGAGGTGGGGGTGCAGGCAGGTCCGCTGCACCCATTAAAATGCTAAAGCTTCACATGGATACATGCGTTAATTGTGAACATTTGGCATTTCCATTCCCCTCGCTACAGAGAGTGCCCCCCTGCCCCCACTCCATGCCCAAACATGATCCTCTCTCTTCTCGATCTTTTGTGGTCTTCTGTTACGTCTAGGTGTGTCCCCAGGATGGAGGTGGAGGCAGCCTGCTGCTTTCCGCACCCTACGGCCTTTGATGCGCTTGGCGGATGGGCTCTGGAGGAACTGGAGCCGGTGGGGCCCTGGCCGACTTACCAGTGTCGCTGGCATCGTCGTGCCACCCTGTTCTGCCCTTGAAATGCAGCAGTGTCAGGAGGGAGGGATTCAGAAGAACTGGAGACCACCATTGTCTGCTTGGTGGCAGGCCCCAGGTTGGCCGTTAGTGTTTCCTCCGCCCTGATGGTGTCCATAGGGCCTGGGGGTCTCCATGGGACATGATGTTGAAGCCCCCAGTCATGGTCATCACAGACTGAGCTATGCCTTGGGCACCACCACTCATGAACTCGTGCTGCAGGCTTTCCACGGCAGGCACCACCCTAGCAGTGTTAACCTCGGTGCCTCGCATTGTTGGCAACATCTGCACCCATAGCCTTTGGGACTCCTCCAATCGGCTATGCCCTCGCTGAAATGTCGCTGACACGCCCTCCTGAATGTCCCCTCCTGTGAATTTGAGGGGTATCAGGGCGAACCAATGCCAAGAGAGAGGTGGTAATTACTCTTGCAGCTTGATGGAGGTCGTTGGTCTTCTGACATTGGACGGTGGTCCTTGTGGTCATGCTGCCCGCAATGCCAGCCGCTGCCCCCCAGCTGCTATTGGTGACCCTGCTGCTGGTCCTCTGACCCCCTCAGGGGAACAGGATGTCCTGTCCCCATCCACAGAATCAGCCCATCTGTGTCATGGCTCAACGTGGTGCAATGTTGCAAGTACATCAATGCACAGGACTGGATCAAGCTGCTGAATGCAATTGTTTGATGGCGCCATGGCTTCAGGCATGACTCCCTGAACTACCGTCTAACAGGCTCACACAGAGACAACAAACAAGGCAGCATGGGAAGCACATGACAGGGCCAAAGGGCATGTGAGGGGACGTGTTTTGATAGGTGTGTACATGTACCTCCACGCCAACGTAACAAAAGAAGTCAAGCCAATGTACAACTGGATCTTTAATAAAATACAAGAGCTCAACAAGAAACATTTCCTGCAAATGAATTAGGTGCATGCCAATTTTGTAAAGCAAGTATTTATGTTTTTCCCAACTGCACACATTATCGTGTTGATGCACAAGTGGGTTCGCTAATTACCTTTCATAAGTTGGGCTGAACAGGGATAAGCAAAAAAACAACAGGTGCCAACTGTCTTTTACGGCCACTAAATCTGACTGATGAGGAATGCTTTCAATTGGTAATAGACAACATGACAGGAACCAGTACCAGCTGTTTGCAACTGGAAAATCCAGCCAGCAACTGGAACAAACTGGTCCCAAAATGCGATTGTTGGCTGCTTCACCCGGGCTGGTTAAACTGACTTTCCCTACTGGCTGTGTATCTATATATCTACGAATGGGTCTGTTTATTTATCCGAGTGTCTATATGTGTATCTGTATCTGTAAACTTGTGCCTGTCTATATCTGTGTCTGAATCTGTATTTCAGTTTCTATGTGTGTGCCTCTGTGTGGCTATTTCCTCATCTCTTCCTTTGTTTGCAAAATTTTCGGGTTGTAAGCAATCAATGAAATGGTTCAAACTGGGCGGCCACAGTGATTGGCACTGCTGCCTCACAGCGCCAGGGACCCGGGTTCATTTCCAGCCTCGGGTGACTGTGCGGAGTCTGCATGTTCTCCCCGTGTCTGCGTGGGTTTCCTCCAGATGCTCTGGTTTCCTCCCACAGCCCAAAGATGTGCAGGTTAAGTGGATTGGCCATGATAAATTGTCCCTTATGCTGCGGGCCCTGGTACCAGATGGGCAACCTGATGACACCATTGAAGAAATGCTTTTGCAGATTGCTGATGCTTTTGTTGCTGGCGTGGTGAATGCTGCATGTAACTGGCACGCTGCCACGGGTCAAACACGCTGTCAAGATGTTCAACTGCACCTTGAGCACCAGTGGAATATGTGGATGCCAAGGTTTGGTTACGGTGAGATTGGGCCGTGTGGGAGGGGCCTGCACAGTTGCGACTCCTGGACGGAGAGTGGCTCTGATACGGGGAACAAGTAACACATTGATGGACATATCATTTCTACAACAAAGTTCTGCACATGATAACACATTCTCAGGCATATCCTCCATTTTTGTTGAGGAACCTGCGAGGGCTGATGTATGTTTGTTTTTTTTTGTGAAAATGAGCTAATATAGATTTGTAATAATAATAATCTTTATTGTCACAACTAGGCTTACATTAACACTGCAATGAAGTTACTGTGAAAAGCCCCTAGTCGCCACATTCCGGCACCTGTTCGGGTCACAGAGGGAGAATTCAGAATGTCCAATCCACCTAACAAGCACATCTTCCGGGACTTGTGGGAGGAAACCAGAGCACCCGGAGGAAACCCACACAGACACGGGGAAAACGTGCAGACTCCGCACAGACAGTGACCCAAGCCAGGAATCGAACCTGGGACCCTGATGCTGTGAAGCAACAGTGCTAACCACTGTGCTACCGTGCTGCCCATATATTGGCACCAGGGGAGGCGGTGTTGCTAATTGTGCTTTTACTTAATTTGCTCTGTTTTAATAACCTTTGCTCTAGAGTCGCCAGGTATCTTTCTGATACCACCACGAGGTTCAAAGCCAAGTGCTGATCAATAACTCAATACACCAGTTAGTAAGTTTCAAATCAAAACACATTTATTATGCACACAGTCAATAACTACTCATGCATAAAACTCTACTGCCTAGACTATCACTAACACTAAAGGCCTGTACTTAGCTTTCAAATGGCCCACCAGGTCAGAGGAACAATGGCCTTTGTCCGGTTCTGAGGCTGCAGGTTTGAAGCTGGTATGGAATAGTAGCTAGGAGCGCCTATCTCGTAGCGTGCGTTGACTGGAGACTTACTTGGTTGGTGCAGCTGCTAGGCAGGTCTCTCCTCGCTGAGAGTCACGGTCAAGAGTTCTTCGAGAGCTGCCAAGAGAGCCAACTGAACTTGGGGACTCTACTTTATAGTCCCCAGGGGTTTTGCGCCCTTTTGGGCGGT
Source organism: Scyliorhinus canicula (assembly GCF_902713615.1). Lineage (NCBI taxonomy): Eukaryota > Metazoa > Chordata > Chondrichthyes > Carcharhiniformes > Scyliorhinidae > Scyliorhinus > Scyliorhinus canicula. The sequence goes on from NC_052173.1 coordinate 17,947,345, forward strand.
TCCCGAACCTGGTCCCAATTAATTGGACCAAGTCCCAATCGGTTCTATCGATTTCTCCAATACTGGAGCTGTTCCCTGATCGCTGGGCGGTTCCTATGTGTCTGTTGGCCTTCCTTTGTCCTGGCTCCCGCTGGCACCGGGGAGTCTGGTTTGGTCCTGATTGCTTCAATGTTTCTAATTGTTTCTGGCGATCGCTCATTACTATGTAGATGGCTACTGGTTTCGGTTCTGTCTGGGTTCTGCAAGTCTCAATACACAGGAAACCTTGCACCTGCTTGTTTCCCTGTGCCTGACCAATTTTCCCTGTATTCTTAGCGGGCCTCCATTTTGGAATCGGGAAGTGGTTACCCCAGGTGGTTACAGCGGTCTTTTCTGCTTCCGCCAAGGTGAAGACCATGGTTAAGGCGGAAGAAAAAGAGTGGCCCCACGGCTCAGGCCCGCCCGCCGATCGGTGGGCCCCGATCGCGGGCCAGGCCACCGTGGGGGCACCCCTCGGGGTCAGATGGCCCCGTGCCCACCCCAGGACCCCGGCACCTGCCCGCGCTGCCAATCCTGCCAGTAAGAGAGGTGGTTAATCCACGCCGGCGGGAGAGGCTTGTCAGCGGCGGGACTTCGGCCCATTGCGGGCCGGAGAATCGCCGTGGGGGGCCCGCCCACGCCGAATCTTGGGTGGCGGAGAATTCGGGACACGGCGGGGGCGGGATTGACGCCGGCCCCGGGTGATTCTCTGACCCGGCGGGTGATCAGAGAATCCCGCCCCTGAACTGTGTGCCTTAACTCTGAGGTGCCAGCACCATAGAGACAGCAGCCAGAAATCAAAGAGCAGGGATTCAGCAATGGGGATCTCCTCGTGATCAAAGGGTGAGTGTGTGGATCAGGGGAGGGCACCTGAGCACCGTCTGCCTAATGTTCCCGGCAGGGGGCTGGAGTCTAGGGGCTCCTGATCTGGCTGGGGTTAAGTGTGCAGAGCAATGTTCTCCAGCACAACTGGCTCAGTGGATGGCATTCTGAGACAAGGCAGGACAGTCCTGGTAAGGGTGAGGGAGGTTTGGGGGATTTGAGGGTCTCGGGGTGGAAGCCTGAACTGATTGTCGGTCTCTCTCCTTCTCCAATTCTTTACAGATACTAGAATGGTTGGTAGTGCCAGTCCTGCAGTGGCTGCCCTCATGGAGCTGGTGGCAGCCCAGGTGGGCAGACACCGGAGAAGGCAGCAGCCACGACGTAGGCTAGAGGCGGCGCCCCGTGTGCAGGGAGTCGCCACACTCCCTGAAGACCCAACCGTCCATCAGGTTGAGGAGACCAGAGCAGGAGGCCAGTGATGACCCAAGATGTCCTGACGTCGTTGGTATTTCAATGAGATGACAGTTAGCATGTGCTGCAGAAGACGACGTCTAAGGAGAGAGACTTGGCACCACGTGGAGAAGGAGGATACCAGCTCCCAGTGGTTGTGAAAGTCACTGCTGCCCTCAACGTTTATGCCACCGGTTCATTCCAGGGCTCGAGCGAGGACCTGTGTGACATTTCACAAGTTACAGCCCACAGTGCATCCGGGAGGTCACTGACGCCCTGGATGCCTGAGCATCAAACTTTATCAACTTTGAGCTGGACCAAGCCCACCAAGATGCCCAGTCTGCAGGGCATTGCTGGCATCTCCGCCATTGCTGGGATGCCCCATCTCCAGGGGGAGTAGATGACACGCATGTCGCCGTGCTAACAGGGTTAAGGAAAATCCCAAAGCCTTTTATTCGTATGTTTTTTTTTTTTTTTTTTAAATTTAGATTACCCAATTATTTTTTCCAATTAAGGGGCACTTTAGTGTGGCCAATCCACCTACTCTGCACATTTTTGGGTTGTGGGGGCGAAACCCACGCAGACACGGGGAGAATGTGCAAACTCCACACAGACAGTGACCCAGGGCCGGGATTCGAACCTGGGACCTCAGCGCCGTGAGGCGGTTGTGCTAACCACTAGGCCACCGTGCTGCCCTCTTTTATTCGTATGTAAGGAGCAAGAGGGTAACTAGAGAAAGGATTGGCCCACTTAAAGACAAAAGAGGAAATTTATGCGTGGACTCAGAGGAAATGGGTGAGATTCTTTTTTTTTTCAATAATTTTTATTGAAAAATTTTGAATTTATACAACAATAACGCACCTTAGTAAAATACCAAAAATAACAATAATATTAACAATCATAAACATTCGCCCCACCCCCACGCACAACACAGCATTTTAACAACAACGCAAATTAACACAATATAAAGTTACAGAATAGAAACTACAATAAGGAACCCCCCCCCGGGGTTGCTGCTGCTATTGACCAAGATACCTATCTTTGCGCCAGGAAGTCCAGAAAAGGCTGCCATCGTTTATAGAACCCTTGTATTGATCCTCTCAGGGCAAATTTGACCCATTCCTGTTTTATAAATCCCGCCATGTCACTGATCCAGGTCTCCACACTTGGGGGCCTTGCATCCTTCCACTGTAGCAGAATCCTTCGACGGGCTACTAGGGACGCATAGGCCAGGACACCGGCCTCTTTCGCCTCCTGCACTCCCGGCTCCACCGCAACTCCGAAAATCGCGAGTCCCCACCCTGGTTTGACCCTGGATCCAACCAGCCTCGACACCGTCCCCGCCACCCCCTTCCAGAATTCTTCCAGTGCTGGGCATGCCCAGAACATATGGGCGTTGTTCGCTGGACTCCCCGAACATCTGTCCTCACCCCCAAAGAACCTACTCATCCTAGTCCCGGACATGTGGGCCCGGTGCAGCACCTTAAATTGGATGAGACTAAGCCTCGCACATGAGGAGGAAGAGTTGACTCTCTCCAAGGCATCCGCCCAAGTCCCGTCCTCTATCTGCTCCCCAAGTTCCTCCTCCCATTTAGCCTTCAGCTCCTCCACTGACGACTCCTCCACCTCCTGCATTACCTTATAGATGTCAGACACCTTCCCCTCTCTGACCCACACCCCCGAAAGCACTCTGTCCATCGTCCCCTGCGAGGGCAGCAAAGGGAATCCCTCTACCTGTCGCCTAGCAAATACCTTTACCTGCAAGTATCTGAACATGTTCCCTTGGGGAAGGCCAAATTTATCTTCCAGTTCTCCCAGGCCCGCAAACCTCCCGCCAATAAACAGGTCCCTCAATTTGCTGATGCCCGCCCTTTGCCACCCCCTAAATCCCCCATCCTTGTTCCCCGGGATGAACCGATGGTTGCCACCCAGTGGAGCCTCCATCGAGCCCCCTGTTTCCCCCCTATGCCGCCTCCACTGTCCCCAGATTCTTAGGGTCACCACCGGGCTCGTGGTAAACCTCTTAGGGGAGAGCGGCAACGGCGCCGTTACCATGGCACCCAGGCTCGTACCTCTACATGACGCCATCTCCATTCTTTTCCACGCCGCCCCTCCCCCCTCCATCACCCATTTACGCACCATTGACACATTGGCCGCCCAATACTATCCCAAAAGGTTGGGCAGCGCCAGCCCGCCTCTATCCCTCCCTCGCTCCAGGAAAACCCTCTTCACTCTCGGAGTCCCATGTGCCCACACAAAGCTCAGAATACTGCTAGTCACTCTCCTAAAGAAGGCCCTGGGGATAAAGATGGGCAGGCACTGAAAGAGGAACAAGAACCTCGGAAGCACCGTCATTTTGACGGACTGCACCCTCCCCGACAATGGCAGCATGTCCCACCTCTTGAACTCCTCCTCAATCTGATCTACAAGTCTGGTGAAATTATGCTTGTGAAGAGTCCCCCAGTCCCTGGCCACCTGCACCCCCAGGTACCTAAAGCTCTCCCCTGCCCGCCTAAGCGGGAGCCTACCAATTCCTTCCTCCTGGTCTCCAGGGTGCACCACAAACACCTCGCTCTTGCCTAGATTTAGTTTATAACCTGAAAAGGTCCCAAACTCAGCTTGCAACTCCATCACTCCCGGCATCCCTCCCACCGGGTCCGCCACATACAGTAACAGGTCATCGGCATACAACGACACCCTATGTTCCTCTCCACCTCGCACCAAGCCTCTCCACCTCCCTGAATCCCTCAACGCCATCGCCAGCAGCTCGATTGCCAGTGCAAACAACAAGGGGGACAAGGGGCAACCCTGCCTGGTCCCTCGGTAAAGCCAGAAGTACTCCGACCTCCTCCTATTCGTGGCCACGCACGCCATCGGGGCCTCATATAGCAGCCTTACCCATCTAATGAACCCTTCACCAAATCCAAACCTCCCCAACACCTCCCATAGGTATCCCCACTCCACTCTATCGAAGGCCTTCTCTGCATCCAGCGCCACCACTATCTCTGCCTCCCCCTCAATCGCCGGCATCATGATGACATTCAACAATCTCCGCACATTCGTGTTCAGCTGCCTTCCCTTCACAAAACCAGTCTGGTCCTCGTGCACAACCCCTGGCACACAGTCCTCTATCCTGGTGGCCAGGATTTTTACCAGCACCTTAGCATCCACGTTGAGGAGAGATATGGGCCTGTATGAACCACACTGCTGGGGGTCCTTGTCCCTCTTTAAAATTAACGAGATCAGCGCCCACGACATCGTCGGGGGCAAAGTCCCCCCTTCCCACGCTTCGTTGAGTGTCCGCACCAGCAAAGGGCCCACTAGGTCCACAAACATTTTATAAAATTCCAGCGGGCACCCATCCGGCCCCGGTGCCTTCCCTGACTGCATCTGCCCGATCCCCTTAACTAGCTCCTCCAGCTATGGGTGAGATTCTTAATGAGTACTTTGCATCGGTATTCACAAAGGAGAGGGACAAGACAGATGTTGAGGCTAGGGATGGATGTTTAAATACTCTCGGTCAAGTTGTCATACGGAAAGGGGAAGTTTTGGGTATTCTAAAAGACATTAAGGTGGACAAGTCCCCAGGTCCTGATGGGATCTATCCCAGGTTACTGAGGGAAGCGAGGGACGAAATAGCTGGGGCCTTAACAGATATCTTTGCCGCATCCTTGAGCACGGGTGAGGTCCCGGAGGACTGGAGAATTGCTAATGTTGTCCCTTTGTTTAAGAAGGGTAGCAGGGATAATCCAGGGAATTATAGACCTGTGAGCTTGACGTCAGTGGTAGGCAAACTGTTGGAGAAGATACTGAGGAATAGGATCTATTCACATCTGGAAGAAAATAGACTTATCAGTGATAGACAGCATGGTTTTGTGCAGAGAAGGTCATGTCTTACAAACCTCATAGAATTCTTTGAGGAAGTGACAAAGTTAATTGATGAGGGAAAGGCTGTAGATGTCGTATACGTGGACTTTAGTAAGGTGTTTGATAAGGTTTCCCATGGCAGGTTGATGGAAAAAGTGAAGTCGTATGGGGTTCAGGGTGTACTAGCTAGATGGATAAAGAACTGGCTGGGCAACAGGAGACAGAGAGTAGTGGTGGAAGGGAGTGTCTCAAAATGGAGAAGGGTGACTAGTGGTGTTCCACAGGGATCCGTGCTCAGTCCACTGTTGTTTGTGATCTACATAAATGACCTGGAGGAAGGTATAGGTGGTCTGATTAGCAAGTTTGCAGATGATACTAAGATTGGTGGAGTTGCAGATAGTGAGGAGGACTGTCAGAGAATGCAACAAAATATAGATAGATTGGAGAGTTGGGCAGAGAAATGGCAGATGGAGTTCAATCCAGGCAAATGCGAGGTGATTCATTTTGGAAGATCAAATTCAAGAGCGGACTATATGGTCAATGGAAGGGTCTTGGGGAAAATTGATGTGCAGAGAGATCTGGGAGTTCAGGTCCATTGTACCCTGAAGGTGGCAACGCAGGTTGATAGAGTGGTCAAGAAGGCATACAGCATGCTTACCTTCATCGGACGGGGTATTGAGTACAAGAGTTGGCAGGTCATGTTACAGTTGTATAGGACTTTGGTTCGGCCACATTTGGAATACTGCGTGCAGTTCTGGTCGCCACATTACCAGAAGGATATGGATGCCTTGGAGAGGGTACAGAAGAGGTTCACCAGGATGTTGCCTGGTATGGAGGGTGCTAGCTATGAAGAAAGGTTGAGTAGATTAGGATTGTTTTCGTTGGAAAGACAGAGGTTGAGGGGGGACCTGATTGAGGTCTACAAAATTATGAGAGGTATGGACAGGGTGGATAGCAACAAGCTTTTCTCAAGAGTGGGGGTGTCAGTTACAAGGGGTCACGATTTCAAGGTGAGAGGGGGAAATTTTAAGGGAGATGTGCGTGGAAAGTTTTTTACGCAGAGGGTGGCGGGTGCCTGGAACGCTTTACCAGCGGAGGTGGTAGAGGCGGGCACGATAGCATCATTTAAGATGCATCTAGACAGGTATATGAACGGGCGGGGAACAGAGAGAAGTAGACCTTGGGAAATAGGGGACAGGTTTAGATAAAGGATCTGGATCGGCGCAGGCTGGGAGGGCCGAAGGGCCTGTTCCTGTGCTGTAATTTTCTTTGTTCTTTGTTGTTTGTGCACACGCCGGGGCATCAAGGAGTGCCCTACGTTAACAGGAAGGGATTTCACTCCCTTGTGTGGTAACCATCTCTGTATAATGCACATGTGAGCCCACTACCCAGTGAGCGTGCATGCCAGCTACATCCTGGCACATTCGAAGCTCCCTGGTGTCTTCGGGGACCACCCCAGGATGACAGGTTGGCTCTTGGGGATGAGGTCCTGGCTGATGACACCAGGGCAGAGGCCTGAAACTGAGGCAGAGACTCAATATAACAAGGCCTATGTTGCCACCCGTGCTGTCATTGAGTGGTGCATCCGACTGCTCAAAATGCGGTTCCAATGCTCTGCTGGTGCCCAGCAGTACTGCCCCCCCAGAGGGTCTCCCGCTTTGAGGTGGTCTGCTGTGCCCTCCACAACCTGGCACAGGTTGGGGAGGGAAGGCGGAGCAGGAGGGGCTGGAGGACGAGCCCGGGCAGGAGCCTTCATACTCACCAGATTCTCATAGGACACCTTCCCCCTGTTAAAACCCACACGAGACCTCCTGGGACGGACCAATTAGCCTACCTGTGAGTCTGATAGAATACACACTTCCCCAATGAGAGGGGGGACCCAGCAGCGGAGTACTGGACTTTGGCAATAAAGGCTCGGCCCGAATGTGAGCCGAGGGTGAGTAATCCTGGCTGGGAACTGGTGTATTGTGTAAATAGTTGCTTATTAATAAAACCAAGGTCTTTACTCCTCTCGTTGTGGACTTCTCTGTGGCCAGTGAAGACACCTGTCAAAATAGGTCTCTTGGCTCGCTGTCAATTTTTTTTGTGTCGTTATTCTCCTGTGAAGCACTTTGCGTTATTTACTTACATTAAAGGCACTATATAGGGCAGCACGGTGACGCAGTGGTTAGCACTGCTGCCTCACGGTGCCGAGGTCTCAGGTTCGATCCCGGCCCTGGGTCACTGTCCGTGTGGAGTTTGCACATTCTCCCCGTGTCTGCGTGGGTCCCACCCCCACAACACAAAGATGTGCAGGGTAGGTGGATTGGCCACGCTAAATTGCCCCTTAATTGGAAAAAAGAATTGGGTACTCTAAATTTATTTTAAAATTTTAAAAAGACGCTGTATAAACACAAGTTGTTGGAAGCGCTCAGGTTTACTGCTTCATGTGACACAATGCACTAAAATAAACATCCCCTTGGGGCATTGTAAAGACAACTTGAAATCACAAATAATTTATGGGAGGTCCTTGTAGGTGTTTCAGCTTGTTCCATAGTATCATTTAATGGGTAATTTATAGCGGAGGAAACAATGACATTACTGCGTTCACATTAAGGATAATAGCAATCCAAATAATGAGATCAAAAATGTTGATTGGAGCACACCTTTCTTGTTCCCAAGTCTTTTGTAAAGATGTCATATAGAAACCTACTTTGGTAAATGAATTGTGTATTCATAACATTAACTCAGCCAATGAGAAAGGCAAAACACAGGGCTGGATTCTCCGTTCCTGAGGCTAAGTGCCGGCGCCAACGGAGGACCCGCGATGTTTCACGAAATTGACATGAAACCCTCACCGTTTCCAGTACCGGTGAGGGGCTAACACCGGCGCCGCGTGAAACACCTGTGGAACGCGCGGAAAAGGGTCGGGGAATGGTCATGTCCCAGGCCGCACACGCGCAGGTCTGACAAGCTGCAGCCGCGCACGCCTACACCCCCCACACACACCGGCCATGCCAGAAAACATGGCGTCAGCCGTGCTGGACCATGTACCTGCCCACCCCGACCCTATAGCCCACCTCCAGGCCACCCCCATCACCCCACTAGCCCTAGCAGAAGCCCCCCGGCCAGCGACACGGATCCTGGCTGAGTGTGGCACCGGTGGACACTGTCCGCAGCTGGCACACCGGGTTCCCGACGGCTGGGCCCACATGTGGCCTGAACCGTCGGGCACGCGGCCCATCGGTTGTGGGGCATTGCGGATGGGCCGGCTGATGACGCTCCGATAGAGTTGCCAATGCGCGGCGCCGTTCCAAATGATGCCAATTTGCAGGGGGCGGAGCATCGCAAACCGGCGTCAAACCAGCGTCTGCCACAATTGTGGCGTCGGGAGCCATTCTCCGCCCGATCACCAATCCCGATTTCAGCATCGGGAGCCATTCTCCGCCCGATCACCAATCCCGATTTCAGCATCGGGAGCCATTCTCCGCCCGATCACCAATCCCGATTTCAGCATCGGGAGTCATTCTCCGCCCAATCACCATTCCCGATTTCAGCATCGGGAGCCATTCTCCGCCCGATCACCATTCCCGATTTCAGCATCGGGAGCCATTCTCCCCCCGATCACCATTCCCGATTTCAGCATCGGGAGCCATTCTCCGCCCGATCACCGTTCCCGATTTCAGCATCGGGAGCCATTCTCCCCCCGATCACCATTCCCGATTTCAGCATCGGGAGCCATTCTCCCCCCGATCACCGTTCCCGATTTCAGCATCGGGAGCCATTCTCCCCCCGATCACCGTTCCCGATTTCAGCATCGGGAGCCATTCTCCGCCCGATCACCGTTCCCGATTTCAGCATCGGGAGCCATTCTCCCCCCGATCACCGTTCCCGATTTCAGCATCGGGAGCCATTCTCCCCCCGATCACCATTCCCGATTTCAGCATCGGGAGCCATTCTCCCCCCGATCACCTTTCCCGATTTCAGCATCGGGAGCCATTCTCCCCCCGATCACCGTTCCCGATTTCAGCATCGGGAGCCATTCTCCGCCCGATCACCATTCCCGATTTCAGCATCGGGAGCCATTCTCCCCTCGATCACCATTCCCGATTTCAGCATCGGGAGCCATTCTCCCCCCGATCACCATTCCCGATTTCAGCATCGGGAGCCATTCTCCCCCCGATCACCGTTCCCGATTTCAGCATCGGGAGCCATTCTCCGCCCGATCACCGTTCCCGATTTCAGCATCGGGAGCCATTCTCCGCCCGATCACCGTTCCCGATTTCAGCATCGGGAGCCATTCTCCCCCGATCACCGTTCCCGATTTCAGCATCGGGAGCCATTCTCCCCCCGATCACCATTCCCGATTTCAGCATCGGGAGCCATTCTCCCCCCGATCACCGTTCCCGATTTCAGCATCGGGAGCCATTCTCCCCCCGATCACCGTTCCCGATTTCAGCATCGGGAGCCATTCTCCCCCCCGATCACCGTTCCCGATTTCAGCATCGGGAGTCATTCTCCGCCCGATCACCGTTCCCGATTTCAGCATCGGGAGCCATTCTCCCCCCGATCACCGTTCCCGATTTCAGCATCGGGAGTCATTCTCCGCCCGATCACCGTTCCCGATTTCAGCATCGGGAGCCATTCTCTCCCGATCACCGTTCCCGATTTCAGCATCGGGAGCCATTCTCCCCCCGATCACCGTTCACGATTTCAGCATCGGGAGCCATTCTCCCCCCGATCACCATTCCCGATTTCAGCATCGGGAGCCATTCTCCCCCCGATCACCATTCCCGATTTCAGCATCGGGAGCCATTCTCCTCCCGATCACCGTTCCCGATTTCAGCATCGGGAGCCATTCTCCGCCCGATCAACATTCCCGATTTCAGCATCGGGAGCCATTCTCCGCCCGATCACCATTCCCGATTTCAGCATCGGGAGCCATTCTCCCCCCAATCACCATTCCCGATTTCAGCATCGGGAGCCATTCTCTGCCCGATCACCATTCCCGATTTCAGCATCGGGAGCCATTCTCCCCCCGATCACCGTTCCCGATTTCAGCATCGGGAGCCATTCTCCGCCCGATCACCGTTCCCGATTTTGGTGTTGGGCTACGGAGAATCCCGCCCAGAGTCTTCGAGTCAGAATCGCACAGGAGATTATTCTGCCCATCCAGTCACTCCTATTCCCCCACTCTAAACCCATAACCCCTGCAAGTTTGTTTTCCTCAAGTGCCCATTCAATTTCCTTTTGAAATCATTGATCAACTCCACTACCACCATCCTCATCCGCAGTGAGTTCCAGATCATTATCACATCCTATATAAAAGTGTTCTTCCTCATCCCATCAATGTTTAAAAATCTATCCATGGGATGTGGGCATCGTTGGCTGTGCCCAACCCTGAGGGTATTTAAGAGCCAACCACATTGCTGTGGAGTCACATGTAGTCCAGACCAGGCAAAAATGACAGATTTCCTTCCTGAAAGGACATTAGTGAAGCAGATGTGATTTTACAACAATGGTTTCCTTTACACTTCAAATTCCAGATGTTTATTGAACTCAAATTTCACCATCTGCCATGGCGGGATTCAAACAACCGTCCCCAGAGCATGAACCTGGGCATTTAAACAGGGGAGTCCTCATCCAGGAACATCCCACTGCGCCACTGGCCCCCCATCTCTTGCCCATAATGTGTCCCCTACTCTTCTACTGTCAACTCATGGGAATAGCTCTTTTTGTTGACCTCCTTATCTAAACCTGTCATAATATTATGTACCTTAATCTCCCCTCAACCTCCTTTGCCCCAAACAGTATAACTCAAGCTTCTTGAAAGTGAGCTTGGAGTTAAAATCCCTTATCCCGGAACCATTCTGGTAAATTTCCTTTCCACCCTCTCATCTTTCCACAAGGGCAATGACCAGACCTGGAGAGATTCAGCATAACTCACTTGCTTTTGTACTCAACAATTCTATTTTTGAAGCCTAAAACCCCATACTTTGCTAACTATTCTCTCAATACCACCTGCCACCGCTAAAATTCCTTTTGAATGTTTGCTCACTTTTGAAGACACCATTTGGTTTTGAGCCAAGAGCTATTATTCGTGGGAGACCAGACCCCCTCCCCATCTCAGTAACGAGGGTTACTGATTATAATTCAAAAGAGAGAACTTGATGAACAGTGTTATAGCTGTCAGTCTTCAGTACACAGGATTATCATTTATTGCTGTACACTAACTATGACTAAACGACTTGTCATTCTGAAAATGCGTCCTGGGAAACTTAACCTTGCACAAGAAACATTCCTTTGTACTCTTATCACCATAGCAACAAGATATGGCGAGGTTCTGCCTTTCACTCTATTACAACATTTCAAAGTTATCATTGTGTCTCTGCCATTTACCAACCCAGATGAGGAGAACTATCAGCCGTTGCTGCCTGGTCAGAGTTGAATAAAAGTCAATCAGCGTGAATGACCCAGGCAGCATGGCGGTGCAGTGGTTAGCATTGCTGCCTCACATTGCCGAGGACCGGGCTTCGATCCGGGCCCCGGGTCACTGTCCATGTGGGGTTTGCACATTCTCCCCGTGTCTGTGTGGGTCTCACCCCCACAACCCAAAGATGTGCAGGGTAGGTGGATTGGCCACGCTAAACTGCCCCTTAGTTGGAAAAAATTAATTGGGCACTCTAAATTTATTTTTAGAAAACAAGAATGACCCAGGAGGGACCAAACTGTGAAGCCTGTAGATGCATTTAATTGGTCACCTTTTTCTGTCCCTAAGAACATAGAACAGAACAGCACAGAACAGGCCCTTCGGCCCTCGATGTTGTGCCGAGCTTTGTCCGAAACCAAGATCAAGCTATCCCACACCCTGTCACTCTGCTAAATATTAATGGTCCTCGTGATTGAGAAAAGGCAAGTGCTGTCCATTGAGATGTGATGTCTGCTTCAACTTGCATTGCACCATTTTCTTTGGACAGTTTGAAGGAGGTAACAGGGGATTTACACTTGAAATGGTTCAGAAACATCAGGTTCATGATGCTTTGGCAGTGCTGAATATTGAACAGGGCCTCATTTATTCACATCTGTTTGGCAAGACAAATGGAAAATGGTGAGGGCAGTCAGCCCTTAACCGGTTAAGATTCACCCACAGCACCAGCAACCAATAAGGGAGGGGGAGAGGCTGCGACAAGAACAGACAACCGAGGAAGAATGGGGATACAGGGCAGGCAAGGCAGAGGAGCAAATGTGATGAAGGGCAAGGAAACATGGGTGCTGTCAAAAGACCGGCAACAAGGTATGCCCAGATAGCACCAAGCACGCCCCTGGTGTGTTTCAATACCAACGGGCAATATATATAAAGCTAATAGGGCCCGGTTGAAGCAACTGATCACTGGCAGCCCAAAGTGAGAATCCAGCATCTGTACACACATCACCTTGGTCTACAAATCTGTTTATATTCCGAAAGTTTTCTATTCTTTCTGCCTCATATACCATCTCTGTAAATATCTCGTTATTACTGTATGATGTTCCATGCAACGGTACCCAATTCATTTTTCCCAATTAAGGGACAATTTAGCGTGGCCAATCCACCTACCTGCACATCTTTGGAGTCCCGACCCTGGGTCACTGTCCGTGTGGAGTTTGGTCACGCTAAAATTGCCCCTTAATGGGAAAAAAAATAATTGGGTACGCCATATCTTAAAAAAAAGCAACTTGTGACAATAATAAAGATGATTATTATTCTCTTTCCCCGCCTGCAGCGGGCCCGTGGGGTTCACGGTGGCGTGGGGTGGTTACGATGGGAAATCACATTGACAATCGACGGGAAGATAGAATTCTGCCGCCCGCGAATGGCGCAGCGCCGGGAATACGTGGCTGGGGGAGCGGAGAATCTGGCGCAGCATCTCCGTTAGCACAGCACTCCCTCGGTCTTGCATCTGGAGCATCAGCACGCTTGTGCTCTGGAGTAGGGCTTGAACACGACTCATTGGCTGGAGTGCAACCAACTGATCCTGATCTGCAACTGCTCACATATTGTCGCGGACATCACTCCCGGATTAAAGCCTCTTATTTCACACTTTGAGTTGATGGGGTCAGGACTCCAGTTACACTGAGTCGAAGTCAAATTGGTATGACAATGGTTCCTGAGAGGAGAACAACCTCCATTCGGGACTTTCACATGATGTTGCTGCATTACCAAACAGTTTTGCTCATTGCTCATTTGCTCATTGAGCATGTGAAAATGAAATGAAAATGAGAATGAAATGAAAATCGCTTATTGTCACAAGTAGGTTTCAAATGAAGTGACTGTGAAAAGCCCCTAGTCGCCACATTCCAGCGCCTGTTCGGGGGGGGCTGGTACGGGAACATGGAGGCTGGTACATGTGCCTATAAAGCTACCATCGGAGGTTGAGCAGGCCTCCAGAAGCAACCGATGAAGTGAACACTTCCATCTCCATTACTTCACAACACGCACAATTCTGTTCGCCATTTTCTTTTGTCTGATTCTGCACTGTTGTTCTGATGGGAGAACTCCCCACCAACCTTTTCTCTCACCCCTTTTCAACCTTAAAAAACAACATATTGTTCACAAAATTGCAAGGCTTAGCCACAGTTCAGTACCTTAGAGAGCTTGGTGCACATTGAGATACTTTGGGCATCCATGTTGTTTTCAGAGCAAATATGTAACAGGATGAAGGCCAGAGAGGGTGATGGAATGTACAAACTACACTGAATCTCAGGGTCCTTTATTCCTCATCTTACAGTTCCTAAAGTTTAATTTCCAGCAATGCTGAAAAAAAAAGCAAAAAGTGCCAGTCAGTGAGTTGAACACTGGCCAATAATTCTGTGACATAGAGGAGGGGGAAAAGGTTTGCATTATGGAAACACCCAACAGAATCACTTTTTGGAGATTAGGTCTTTATTTAATGACTTCTGTGGGGGGTTTTGCAACGATTTAAATGGTTTGAAGTCAGTCAACAACTTAAAAGGAGCAGACTTGAGTTAATATTTTGCCGTATGTGGCTTGGCAAGAGATGGCATTTTCCTCCTGTATAATATTTGAACTGTGGTTAGTCATTGAGGAGCTGATTAAAAATTAACCAGTTAGTCGGCACCGTAATATACTTTTCAATTTGCACCAGTGATGTGTTGCAATGAAGTTTGCTACCCCCATTGTGGCGTGATCGATTACTGACGGCCTCAGAATACTCAGCTAACTTGCCGCGATTGACAAAGAGTGGAGAAGGGAGGGGTGGAAAGTATAAAATAATTCATGCTGGTCTCATAAAATGAAGAGCATTGTAAAATTTCAGCATGCACCTTGATCAAAAGCAGCCTGTATGTTGTTGATCTCTTGATTTACAATTCATTGGCCAGGCTTCAAGGTGCCTGGGCGAAATTCAATTGTCACATTACTGGAGCTGGGAGACAGGATTGTTCATAGGACCGTACTTAAGTTCATTGCTCCCTCTTTGTAGTGTGGTTGTGAAGATATCCCCAAATAGTTGTTAGAGTTAGCTATACAATTGGCATTGCGTTGACCCAAAACCCTGAATTTTCTATATATTCATTCTCAGGATGTGGCATCATTAATGGACCAACATTTAAGCTGCAGGTTTCCCTTGGGAAAGCAGTGATCAGTCATCTTCTTGAACTGAGTGTTTACTGGCCATTTTAAGAGTCAACCACATTGCTGTGGGACTGGAGTAAAGTATAAGGTCCGAGTGTGTGTGTATGTCTGTGTGTGTGTGTTTGGTAGGGTCTGTGAGTTTTTAAAAATTCATTTACGGGATGTGGGTGTCGCTGGCTAGATCAGCATTTATTGCCCATCCCTAATTGCCACTTCAGAAGGTGGTGGTGAGCTGCCTTCTTGAACCGCTGCAGTCCATGAGATGTAGGTACGCCCACTGTGCTGTTAGGGAGGGAGTTCCAGGACGTTGCCCCAGCGACAGTGAAGGAGCGGCCGATATATTTCCAAGTTAGGATAGTGAGTGACTCGGAGGGGAACCTCCAGGTGGTGGGGTTCCCAGGTATCTGCTGCTATTGTCCTTCTAGATGGTAGTGATCATGGGTTTGTAAGGTGCTGTCGAAGGAACTTTGGCGAGTTACTGCAGTGCATCTTGTAGATCAATGATTTTCAACATTTTTTGCCCGGGACACATTTTTACCAATCGGCCATCCTTTGTGACCCACGCCGGCCATCCTTCGCGACCCACCATTTTCTCTTACCTTTAATGTGACAGGTGAGCCTGCTTGGTCCCCACGATCTCACTTACTTTGTTATTCAATGTTACATTTCTGATAATGATTTCAGCTGATTTAAGATCTCACTGCATCCATTGAAATAGAGGTTTGTCCTTGAACTCGCCATGTTTAGTCTTCAAATGTCTTTGAAGATTTGAGGGTTTTAAACTTTCACTTGCCAGTACTTCCCTGTATATAACACACATGAACTTTGAATCCTGATTTGCATTGGCACAATTAATAATCCACACCTCACATAATCATCTTTATGCTGCTTTGTTCCTGTTTTCAGCTTCTTCTCCATGGGTTGTTCACCAGAGGAGCTCACACGAGCACTGCTGGCAGCTACAAAATGGAGGAATCTCTCTCGCGCGCCCAGAACACGTGGTGTCAGCGTATGGGGCATGTGACCTGCTCTCTGCCGCTCCAGCAGCTACAAAATGGAGGAATCTCTCTCACGCCCAGAACACGTGGTGTCAGCGTATGGGGCATGTGACCTGCTCTCTGCCGCTCCAGCAGCTACAAAATGGAGGAATCTCTCTCTCGCGTGCCCAGAACACGTGGTGTCAGCGTATGGGGCATGTGACCTGCTGTCTGCCGCTCCAGCAGCTACAAAATGGAGGAATCTCTCTCGCGCCCAGAACACGTGGTGTCAGCGTATGGGGCATGTGACCTGCTGTCTGCCGCTCCAGCTGCTACAAAATGGAGGAATCTCTCTCTCGCGCCCAGAACACGTGGTGTCAGCGTATGGGGCATGTAACCAGCTCTCTGCTGCCGCTCCAGCAGCTACAAAATGCAGGAATCTCTCTCGCGCCCAGAACACGTGGTGTCAGCGTATGGGGCATGTGACCTGCTGTCTGCTGCCGCTCCAGCAGCTACAAAATGGAGGAATCTCTCTCGCGCCCAGAACACGTGGTGTCAGCGTATGGGGCATGTGACCTGCTCTCTGCTGCCGCTCCAGCAGCTACAAAATGGAGGAATCTCTCTCTCTCGCCCAGAACACGTGGTGTCAGCGTATGGGGCATGTGACCTGCTGTCTGCTGCTCCAGCAGCTACAAAATGGAGGAATCTCTCTCGCGCCCAGAACACGTGGTGTCAGCGTATGGGACATGTGACCTGCTGTCTGCCGCTCCAGCAGCTACAAAATGGAGGAATCTCTCTCGCCCAGAACATGTGGTGTCAGTGTATGGGGCATGTGACCTGCTGTCTGCTGCCGCTCCAGCACCTACAAAATGGAGGAATCTCTCTCTCGCGTGCCCAGAACACGTGGTGTCAGCGCATGGGGCATGTGACCTGCTGTCTGCTGCCGCTCCAGCAGCTACAAAATGGAGGAATCTCTCTCTCCCTCGCCCAGAACACGTGGTGTCAGCGTATGGGGCATGTGACCTGCTGTCTGCTGCCGCTCCAGCAGCTACAAAATGGAGGAATCTCTCTGGCGCCCAGAACACGTGGTGTCAGCGTATGGGACATGTGACCTGCTCTCTGCTGCCGCTCCAGCAGCTACAAAATGGAGGAATCTCTCTCGCCCAGAACACGTGGTGTCAGCGTATGGGGCATGTGACCAGCTGTCTGCCGCTCCAGCAGCTACAAAATGGAGGAATCTCTCTCGCGCCCAGAACACGTGGTGTCAGCGTATGGGGCATGTGACCTGCTCTCTGCCGCTCCAGCAGCTACAAAATGGAGGAATCTCTCTCGCGCCCAGAACACGTGGTGTCAGCGTATGGGGCATGTGACCTGCTGTCTGCCGCTCCAGCAGCTACAAAATGGAGGAATCTCTCTCTCGCCCAGAACACGTGGTGTCAGCGTATGGGGCATGTGACCAGCTCTCTGCTGCCACTCCAGCAGCTACAAAATGGAGGAATCTCTCTCTCGCCCAGAACACGTGGTGTCAGCGTATGGGGCATGTGACCTGCTGTCTGCTGCCGCTCCAGCAGCTACAAAATGGAGGAATCTCTCTCGCGTGCCCAGAACACGTGGTGTCAGCGTATGGGACATGTGACCTACTGTCTGCCGCTCCAGCAGCTACAAAATGGAGGAATCTCTCTCGCCCAGAACACGTGGTGTCAGCGTATGGGACATGTGACCTGCTCTCTGCCGCCGCTCCAGCAGCTACAAAATGGAGGAATCTCTCTCGCGCCCAGAACACGTGGTGTCAGCGTATGGGGCATGTGACCTGCTGTCTGCTGCCGCTCCAGCAGCTACAAAATGGAGGAATCTCTCTCGCGTGCCCAGAACACGTGGTGTCAGCGTATGGGGCATGTGACCAGCTGTCTGCCGCCGCTCCAGCAGCTACAAAATGGAGGAATCTCTCTCGCCCAGAACACGTGGTGTCAGCGTATGGGGCATGTGACCAGCTGTCTGCCGCTCCAGCAGCTACAAAATGGAGGAATCTCTCTCGCGCCCAGAACACGTGGTGTCAGCGTATGGGGCATGTGACCTGCTGTCTGCCGCTCCAGCAGCTACAAAATGGAGGAATCTCTCTCGCGCCCAGAACACGTGGTGTCAGCGTATGGGGCATGTGACCTGCTGTCTGCCGCTCCAGCAGCTACAAAATGGAGGAATCTCTCTCTCGCCCAGAACACGTGGTGTCAGCGTATGGGGCATGTGACCAGCTCTCTGCTGCCACTCCAGCAGCTACAAAATGGAGGAATCTCTCTCTCGCCCAGAACACGTGGTGTCAGCGTATGGGGCATGTGACCTGCTGTCTGCTGCCGCTCCAGCAGCTACAAAATGGAGGAATCTCTCTCGCGTGCCCAGAACACGTGGTGTCAGCGTATGGGACATGTGACCTACTGTCTGCCGCTCCAGCAGCTACAAAATGGAGGAATCTCTCTCGCCCAGAACACGTGGTGTCAGCGTATGGGACATGTGACCTGCTCTCTGCCGCCGCTCCAGCAGCTACAAAATGGAGGAATCTCTCTCGCGCCCAGAACACGTGGTGTCAGCGTATGGGGCATGTGACCTGCTGTCTGCTGCCGCTCCAGCAGCTACAAAATGGAGGAATCTCTCTCTCGCGCCCAGAGCACGTGGTGTCAGCGTATGGGGCATGTGACCAGCTGTCTGCCGCCGCTCCAGCAGCTACAAAATGGAGGAATCTCTCTCTCGCGCCCAGAACACGTGGTGTCAGCGTATGGGACATGTGACCTGCTGTCTGCCGCCCCAGCAGCTACAAAATGGAGGAATCTCTCTCGCGCCCAGAACACGTGGTGTCAGCGTACGGGACATGTGACCTGCTCTCTGCTGCCGCTCCAGCAGCTACAAAATGGAGGAATCTCTCTCTCGCGCCCAGAACACGTGGTGTCAGCGTATGGGGCATGTGACCTGCTGTCTGCTGCCGCTCCAGCAGCTACAAAATGGAGGAATCTCTCTCGCGCCCAGAACACGTGGTGTCAGCGTATGGGGCATGTGACCTGCTCTCTGCTGCCGCTCCAGCAGCTACAAAATGGAGGAATCTCTCTCGCGCCCAGAACACGTGGTGTCAGCGTATGGGGCATGTGACCTGCTGTCTGCCGCTCCAGCAGCTACAAAATGGAGGAATCTCTCTCGCGCCCAGAACACGTGGTGTCAGCGTATGGGGCATGTGACCTGCTCTCTGCTGCCGCTCCAGCAGCTACAAAATGGAGGAATCTCTCTCATAGAACATAGAACACGTGGTGTCAGCGTATGGGGCATGTGACCTGCTGTCTGCTGCTCCAGCAGCTACAAAATGGAGGAATCTCTCTCTCGCACCCAGAACACGTGGTGTCAGCGTATGGGGCATGTAACCAGCTGTCTGCTGCCACTCCAGCAGCTACAAAATGGAGGAATCTCTCTCTCACGCCCAGAACACGTGGTGTCAGCGTATGGGGCATGTGACCAGCTGTCTGCCGCTCCAGCAGCTACAAAATGGAGGAATCTCTCTCTCGCGCCCAGAACACGTGGTGTCAGCGTATGGGGCATGTGACCTGCTGTCTGCCGCTCCAGCAGCTACAAAATGGAGGAATCTCTCTCTCGTGCCCAGAACACGTGGTGTCAGCATATGGGGCATGTGACCTGCTCTCTGCTGCCGCTCCAGCAGCTACAAAATGGAGGAATCTCTCTCTGGCGCCCAGAACACGTGGTGTCAGCGTATGGGGCATGTGACCTGCTGTCTGCCGCTCCAGCAGCTACAAAATGGAGGAATCTCTCTCGCGCCCAGAACACGTGGTGTCAGCGTATGGGGCATGTGACCTGCTCTCTGCTGCCGCTCCAGCAGCTACAAAATGGAGGAATCTCTCTCGTGCCCAGAACACGTGGTGTCAGCGTATGGGACATGTGACCTGCTGTCTGCTGCCGCTCCAGCAGCTATAAAATGGAGGAATCTCTCTCTCGCGCCCAGAACACGTGGTGTCAGCGTATGGGGCATGTGACCTGCTGTCTGCTGCCGCTCCAGCAGCTACAAAATGGAGGAATCTCTCTCTCGCGCCCAGAACACGTGGTGTCAGCGTATGGGGCATGTGACCTGCTCTCTGCCGCCGCTCCAGCAGCTACAAAATGGAGGAATCTCTCTCTCGTGCCCAGAACACGTGGTGTCAGCGTATGGGGCATGTGACCTGCTGTCTGCCGCCGCTCCAGCAGCTACAAAATGGAGGAATCTCTCTCGCGCCCAGAACACGTGGTGTCAGCGTATGGGACATGTGACCTGCTGTCTGCCGCTCCAGCAGCTACAAAATGGAGGAATCTCTCTCTCGCCCAGAACACGTGGTGTCAGCGTATGGGGCATGTGACCTGCTGTCTGCCGCTCCAGCAGCTACAAAATGGAGGAATCTCTCTCTCGCGCCCAGAACACGTGGTGTCAGCGTATGGGGCATTTGACCTGCTCTCTGCTGCCGCTCCAGCAGCTACAAAATGGAGGAATCTCTCTCGCGTGCCCAGAACACGTGGTGTCAGCGTATGGGGCATGTGACCTGCTGTCTGCTGCCGCTCCAGCAGCTACAAAATGGAGGAATCTCTCTGGCGCCCAGAACACGTGGTGTCAGCGTATGGGACATGTGACCTGCTCTCTGCTGCCGCTCCAGCAGCTACAAAATGGAGGAATCTCTCTCGCCCAGAACACGTGGTGTCAGCGTATGGGGCATGTGACCAGCTGTCTGCCGCTCCAGCAGCTACAAAATGGAGGAATCTCTCTCGCGCCCAGAACACGTGGTGTCAGCGTATGGGGCATGTGACCTGCTGTCTGCCGCTCCAGCAGCTACAAAATGGAGGAATCTCTCTCGCGCCCAGAACACGTGGTGTCAGCGTATGGGGCATGTGACCTGCTGTCTGCCGCTCCAGCAGCTACAAAATGGAGGAATCTCTCTCTCGCCCAGAACACGTGGTGTCAGCGTATGGGGCATGTGACCAGCTCTCTGCTGCCACTCCAGCAGCTACAAAATGGAGGAATCTCTCTCTCGCCCAGAACACGTGGTGTCAGCGTATGGGGCATGTGACCTGCTGTCTGCTGCCGCTCCAGCAGCTACAAAATGGAGGAATCTCTCTCGCGTGCCCAGAACACGTGGTGTCAGCGTATGGGACATGTGACCTACTGTCTGCCGCTCCAGCAGCTACAAAATGGAGGAATCTCTCTCGCCCAGAACACGTGGTGTCAGCGTATGGGACATGTGACCTGCTCTCTGCCGCCGCTCCAGCAGCTACAAAATGGAGGAATCTCTCTCGCGCCCAGAACACGTGGTGTCAGCGTATGGGGCATGTGACCTGCTGTCTGCTGCCGCTCCAGCAGCTACAAAATGGAGGAATCTCTCTCGCGTGCCCAGAACACGTGGTGTCAGCGTATGGGGCATGTGACCAGCTGTCTGCCGCCGCTCCAGCAGCTACAAAATGGAGGAATCTCTCTCGCCCAGAACACGTGGTGTCAGCGTATGGGGCATGTGACCAGCTGTCTGCCGCTCCAGCAGCTACAAAATGGAGGAATCTCTCTCGCGCCCAGAACACGTGGTGTCAGCGTATGGGGCATGTGACCTGCTGTCTGCCGCTCCAGCAGCTACAAAATGGAGGAATCTCTCTCGCGCCCAGAACACGTGGTGTCAGCGTATGGGGCATGTGACCTGCTGTCTGCCGCTCCAGCAGCTACAAAATGGAGGAATCTCTCTCTCGCCCAGAACACGTGGTGTCAGCGTATGGGGCATGTGACCAGCTCTCTGCTGCCACTCCAGCAGCTACAAAATGGAGGAATCTCTCTCGCGCCCAGAACACGTGGTGTCAGCGTATGGGGCATGTGACCTGCTGTCTGCTGCCGCTCCAGCAGCTACAAAATGGAGGAATCTCTCTCGCGTGCCCAGAACACGTGGTGTCAGCGTATGGGACATGTGACCTACTGTCTGCCGCTCCAGCAGCTACAAAATGGAGGAATCTCTCTCGCCCAGAACACGTGGTGTCAGCGTATGGGACATGTGACCTGCTCTCTGCCGCCGCTCCAGCAGCTACAAAATGGAGGAATCTCTCTCGCGCCCAGAACACGTGGTGTCAGCGTATGGGGCATGTGACCTGCTGTCTGCTGCCGCTCCAGCAGCTACAAAATGGAGGAATCTCTCTCTCGCGCCCAGAGCACGTGGTGTCAGCGTATGGGGCATGTGACCAGCTGTCTGCCGCCGCTCCAGCAGCTACAAAATGGAGGAATCTCTCTCTCGCGCCCAGAACACGTGGTGTCAGCGTATGGGACATGTGACCTGCTGTCTGCCGCCCCAGCAGCTACAAAATGGAGGAATCTCTCTCGCGCCCAGAACACGTGGTGTCAGCGTACGGGACATGTGACCTGCTCTCTGCTGCCGCTCCAGCAGCTACAAAATGGAGGAATCTCTCTCTCGCGCCCAGAACACGTGGTGTCAGCGTATGGGGCATGTGACCTGCTGTCTGCTGCCGCTCCAGCAGCTACAAAATGGAGGAATCTCTCTCGCGCCCAGAACACGTGGTGTCAGCGTATGGGGCATGTGACCTGCTCTCTGCTGCCGCTCCAGCAGCTACAAAATGGAGGAATCTCTCTCGCGCCCAGAACACGTGGTGTCAGCGTATGGGGCATGTGACCTGCTGTCTGCCGCTCCAGCAGCTACAAAATGGAGGAATCTCTCTCGCGCCCAGAACACGTGGTGTCAGCGTATGGGGCATGTGACCTGCTCTCTGCTGCCGCTCCAGCAGCTACAAAATGGAGGAATCTCTCTCATAGAACATAGAACACGTGGTGTCAGCGTATGGGGCATGTGACCTGCTGTCTGCTGCTCCAGCAGCTACAAAATGGAGGAATCTCTCTCTCGCACCCAGAACACGTGGTGTCAGCGTATGGGGCATGTAACCAGCTGTCTGCTGCCACTCCAGCAGCTACAAAATGGAGGAATCTCTCTCTCACGCCCAGAACACGTGGTGTCAGCGTATGGGGCATGTGACCAGCTGTCTGCCGCTCCAGCAGCTACAAAATGGAGGAATCTCTCTCTCGCGCCCAGAACACGTGGTGTCAGCGTATGGGGCATGTGACCTGCTGTCTGCCGCTCCAGCAGCTACAAAATGGAGGAATCTCTCTCTCGTGCCCAGAACACGTGGTGTCAGCATATGGGGCATGTGACCTGCTCTCTGCTGCCGCTCCAGCAGCTACAAAATGGAGGAATCTCTCTCTGGCGCCCAGAACACGTGGTGTCAGCGTATGGGGCATGTGACCTGCTGTCTGCCGCTCCAGCAGCTACAAAATGGAGGAATCTCTCTCGCGCCCAGAACACGTGGTGTCAGCGTATGGGGCATGTGACCTGCTCTCTGCTGCCGCTCCAGCAGCTACAAAATGGAGGAATCTCTCTCGTGCCCAGAACACGTGGTGTCAGCGTATGGGACATGTGACCTGCTGTCTGCTGCCGCTCCAGCAGCTATAAAATGGAGGAATCTCTCTCTCGCGCCCAGAACACGTGGTGTCAGCGTATGGGGCATGTGACCTGCTGTCTGCTGCCGCTCCAGCAGCTACAAAATGGAGGAATCTCTCTCTCGCGCCCAGAACACGTGGTGTCAGCGTATGGGGCATGTGACCTGCTCTCTGCCGCCGCTCCAGCAGCTACAAAATGGAGGAATCTCTCTCTCGTGCCCAGAACACGTGGTGTCAGCGTATGGGACATGTGACCTGCTGTCTGCCGCCGCTCCAGCAGCTACAAAATGGAGGAATCTCTCTCGCGCCCAGAACACGTGGTGTCAGCGTATGGGACATGTGACCTGCTGTCTGCCGCTCCAGCAGCTACAAAATGGAGGAATCTCTCTCTCGCCCAGAACACGTGGTGTCAGCGTATGGGGCATGTGACCTGCTGTCTGCCGCTCCAGCAGCTACAAAATGGAGGAATCTCTCTCTCGCGCCCAGAACACGTGGTGTCAGCGTATGGGGCATTTGACCTGCTCTCTGCTGCCGCTCCAGCAGCTACAAAATGGAGGAATCTCTCTCGCGTGCCCAGAACACGTGGTGTCAGCGTATGGGGCATGTGACCTGCTGTCTGCCGCTCCAGCAGCTACAAAATGGAGGAATCTCTCTCTCGCCCAGAACACGTGGTGTCAGCGTATGGGGCATGTGACCTGCTCTCTGCTGCCGCTCCAGCAGCTACAAAATGGAGGAATCTCTCTCGCGCCCAGAACACGTGGTGTCAGCGTATGGGGCATGTGACCTGCTGTCTGCTGCCACTCCAGCAGCTACAAAATGGAGGAATCTCTCTCGCGCGCCCAGAACACGTGGTGTCAGCGTATGGGGCATGTGACCTGCTGTCTGCCGCTCCAGCAGCTACAAAATGGAGGAATCTCTCTCGCACCCAGAACACGTGGTGTCAGCGTATGGGGCATGTGACCTGCTCTCTGCCGCCGCTCCAGCAGCTACAAAATGGAGGAATCTCTCTCTCGCGCCCAGAACACGTGGTGTCAGCGTATGGGGCATGTGACCTGCTCTCTGCCGCCGCTCCAGCAGCTACAAAATGGAGGAATCTCTCTCTCGTGCCCAGAACACGTGGTGTCAGCGTATGGGGCATGTGACCTGCTGTCTGCCGCTCCAGCAGCTACAAAATGGAGGAATCTCTCTCTCGCGTGCCCAGAACACGTGGTGTCAGCGTATGGGACATGTGACCTGCTCCCTGCTGCCGCTCCAGCAGCTACAAAATGGAGGAATCTCTCTCTCGCGTGCCCAGAACACGTGGTGTCAGCGTATGGGACATGTGACCTGCTGTCTGCCGCCGCTCCAGCAGCTACAAAATGGAGGAATCTCTCTCGCGTGCCCAGAACACGTGGTGTCAGCATATGGGGCATGTGACCTGCTGTCTGCCGCTCCAGCAGCTACAAAATGGAGGAATCTCTCTCGCGCCCAGAACACGTGGTGTCAGCGTATGGGACATGTGACCTGCTGTCTGCTGCCGCTCCAGCAGCTACAAAATGGAGGAATCTCTCTCGTGCCCGGAACACGTGGTGTCAGCGTATGGGGCATGTGACCTGCTGTCTGCTGCCGCTCCAGCAGCTACAAAATGGAGGAATCTCTCTCTCTCGCCCAGAACACGTGGTGCCAGCGTATGGGGCATGTGACCTGCTGTCTCCCGCTCCAGCAGCTACAAAATGGAGGAATCTCTCTGGCGCCCAGAACACGTGGTGTCAGCGTATGGGGCATGTGACCTGCTCTCTGCCGCTCCAGCAGCTACAAAATGGAGGAATCTCTCTCTCGCGCCCAGAACATGTGGTGTCAGCGTATGGGACATGTGACCTGCTCTCTGCTGCCGCTCCAGCAGCTACAAAATGGAGGAATCTCTCTCTCGCACCCAGAACACGTGGTGTCAGCGTATGGGGCATGTGACCTGCTGTCTGCCGCTCCAGCAGCTACAAAATGGAGGAATCTCTCTCGCGCCCAGAACACGTGGTGTCAGCGTATGGGGCATGTGACCTGCTGTCTGCCGCCGCTCCAGCAGCTATAAAATGGAGGAATCTCTCTCGCGCCCAGAACACGTGGTGTCAGCGTATGGGGCATGTGACCAGCTCTCTGCTGCCGCTCCAGCAGCTACAAAATGGAGGAATCTCTCTCTCGCGCCCAGAACACGTGGTGTCAGCGTATGGGGCATGTGACCTGCTGTCTGCCGCCGCTCCAGCAGCTATAAAATGGAGGAATCTCTCTCGCGCCCAGAACACGTGGTGTCAGCGTATGGGGCATGTGACCAGCTCTCTGCTGCCGCTCCAGCAGCTACAAAATGGAGGAATCTCTCTCTCGCGCCCAGAACACGTGGCGTCAGCGTATGGGGCATGTGACCTGCTCCCTGCTGCCGCTCCAGCAGCTACAAAATGGAGGAATCTCTCTCGCGCCCAGAACACGTGGTGTCAGCGTATGGGGCATGTGACCTGCTGTCTGCCGCTCCAGCAGCTACAAAATGGAGGAATCTCTCTCTCGCCCAGAACACGTGGTGTCAGCGTATGGGGCATGTGACCTGCTCTCTGCTGCCGCTCCAGCAGCTACAAAATGGAGGAATCTCTCTCGCGCCCAGAACACGTGGTGTCAGCGTATGGGGCATGTGACCTGCTGTCTGCTGCCGCTCCAGCAGCTACAAAATGGAGGAATCTCTCTCTCGCCCAGAACACGTGGTGTCAGCGTATGGGGCATGTGACCTGCTCTCTGCCGCTCCAGCAGCTACAAAATGGAGGAATCTCTCTCTCGCGTGCCCAGAACACGTGGTGTCAGCGTATGGGGCATGTGACCAGCTGTCTGCCACTCCAGCAGCTACAAAATGGAGGAATCTCTCTCGTGCCCAGAACACGTGCTGTCAGCTTATGGGACATGTGACCTGCTGTCTGCCGCTCCAGCAGCTACAAAATGGAGGAATCTCTCTCGCGCCCAGAACACGTGGTGTCAGCGTATGGGGCATGTGACCTGCTGTCTGCTGCCGCTCCAGCAGCTACAAAATGGAGGAATCTCTCTCTCGCCCAGAACACGTGGTGTCAGCGTATGGGACATGTGACCTGCTGTCTGCCGCTCCAGCAGCTACAAAATGGAGGAATCTCTCTCTCTCGCCCAGAACACGTGGTGTCAGCGTATGGGGCATGTGACCTGCTGTCTGCTGCCGCTCCAGCAGCTACAAAATGAAGGAATCTCTCTCTCGCCCAGGACACGTGGTGTCAGCGTATGGGGCATGTGACCTGCTGTCTGCCGCCGCTCCAGCAGCTACAAAATGGAGGAATCTCTCTCTCGCCCAGAACACGTGGTGTCAGCGTATGGGGCATGTGACCTGCTGTCTGCCGCTCCAGCAGCTACAAAATGGAGGAATCTCTCTCGCGTGCCCAGAACACGTGGTGTCAGCGTATGGGGCATGTGACCTGCTGTCTGCTGCCGCTCCAGCAGCTACAAAATGGAGGAATCTCTCTCTCACGCCCAGAACACGTGGTGTCAGCGTATGGGACATGTGACCTGCTGTCTGCTGCCGCTCCAGCAGCTACAAAATGGAGGAATCTCTCTCGCGCCCAGAACACGTGGTGTCAGCGTATGGGGCATGTGACCAGCTCTCTGCTGCCACTCCAGCAGCTACAAAATGGAGGAATCTCTCTCTCTCGCCCAGAACACGTGGTGTCAGCGTATGGGGCATGTGACCAGCTCTCTGCCGCTCCAGCAGCTACAAAATGGAGGAACCTCTCTCTCGCCCAGAACACGTGGTGTCAGCGTATGGGGCATGTGACCTGCTCTCTGCTGCCGCCCCAGCAGCTACAAAATGGAGGAACCTCTCTCTCGCCCAGAACACGTGGTGTCAGCGTATGGGGCATGTGACCTGCTGTCTGCTGCTCCAGCAGCTACAAAATGGAGGAATCTCTCTCGCGCGCCCAGAACACGTGGTGTCAGCGTATGGGGCATGTGACCTGCTCTCTGCTGCCGCTCCAGCAGCTACAAAATGGAGGAATCTCTCTCTCGCCTGCCCAGAACACGTGGTGTCAGCGTATGGGACATGTGACCTGCTGTCTGCTGCCACTCCAGCAGCTACAAAATGGAGGAATCTCTCTCGCGCCCAGAACACGTGGTGTCAGCGTATGGGGCATGTGACCAGCTGTCTGCCGCTCCAGCAGCTACAAAATGGAGGAATCTCTCTCGCGCCCAGAACACGTGGTGTCAGCGTATGGGGCATGTGACCTGCTGTCTGCCGCCCCAGCAGCTACAAAATGGAGGAATCTCTCTCTCGCGCCCAGAACACGTGGTGTCAGCGTATGGGGCATGTGACCTGCTGTCTGCTGCCGCTCCAGCAGCTACAAAATGGAGGAATCTCTCTGGCGCCCAGAACACGTGGTGTCAGCGTATGGGGCATGTGACCTGCTGTCTGCTGCCGCTCCAGCAGCTACAAAATGGAGTAATCTCTCTCTCTCGTGCCCAGAACACGTGGTGTCAGCGTATGGGGCATGTGACCAGCTGTCTGCTGCCGCTCCAGCAGCTACAAAATGGAGGAATCTCTCTCTCGCGCCCAGAACACGTGGTGTCAGCGTATGGGGCATGTGACCTGCTGTCTGCTGCCGCTCCAGCAGCTACAAAATGGAGGAATCTCTCTCGCGCCCAGAACACGTGGTGTCAGCGTATGGGGCATGTGACCTGCTGTCTGCTGCCGCTCCAGCAGCTACAAAATGGATGAATCTCTCTCTCGCGTGCCCTGAACACGTGGTGTCAGCGTATGGGGCATGAGACCTGCTGTCTGCCGCCGCTCCAGCAGCTACAAAATGGAGGAATCTCTCTCTCGCGCCCAGAACACGTGGTGTCAGCGTATGGGGCATGTGACCAGCTGTCTGCCGCTCCAGCAGCTACAAAATGGAGGAATCTCTCTCGTGCCCAGAACACGTGGTGTCAGCGTATGGGACATGTGACCTGCTGTCTGCCGCCGCTCCAGCAGCTACAAAATGGAGGAATCTCTCTCGCGCCCAGAACACGTGGTGTCAGCGTATGGGGCATGTGACCTGCTGTCTGCTGCCGCTCCAGCAGCTACAAAATGGAGGAATCTCTCTCTCTCGTGCCCAGAACACGTGGTGTCAGCGTATGGGGCATGTGACCTGCTGTCTGCTGCCGCTCCAGCAGCTACAAAATGGATGAATCTCTCTCTCGCGTGCCCTGAACACGTGGTGTCAGCGTATGGGGCATGTGACCAGCTGTCTGCCGCTCCAGCAGCTACAAAATGGAGGAATCTCTCTCTCGCCCAGAACACGTGGTGTCAGCGTATGGGGCATGTGACCAGCTGTCTGCTGCCGCTCCAGCAGCTACAAAATGGAGGAATCTCTCTCGCGTGCCCAGAACACGTGGTGTCAGCGTATGGGGCATGTGACCTGCTGTCTGCTGCCGCTCCAGCAGCTACAAAATGGAGGAATCTCTCTCGTGCCCAGAACACGTGGTGTCAGCGTATGGGACATGTAACCAGCTCTCTGCCGCTCCAGCAGCTACAAAATGGAGGAATCTCTCTCTCGCCCAGAACACGTGGTGTCAGCGTATGGGGCATGTGACCTGCTGTCTGCCGCCGCTCCAGCAGCTACAAAATGGAGGAATCTCTCTCTCACGCCCAGAACACGTGGTGTCAGCGTATGGGGCATGTGGCCAGCTCTCTGCTGCCGCTCCAGCAGCTACAAAATGGAGGAATCTCTCTCTGGCGCCCAGAAAACGTGGTGTCAGCGTATGGGGCATGTGACCTGCTCTCTGCTGCCGCTCCAGCAGCTACAAAATGGAGGAATCTCTCTCTCGCACCCAGAACACGTGGTGTCAGCGTATGGGGCATGTGACCTGCTGTCTGCCGCTCCAGCAGCTACAAAATGGAGGAATCTCTCTCTCGCGCCCAGAACACGTGGTGTCAGCGTACGGGACATGTGACCTGCTCTCTGCCGCTCCAGCAGCTACAAAATGGAGGAATCTCTCTCGCGTGCCCAGAACACGTGGTGTCAGCGTATGGGACATGTGACCTGCTGTCTGCCGCCGCTCCAGCAGCTACAAAATGGAGGAATCTCTCTCGCGTGCCCAGAACACGTGGTGTCAGCGTATGGGGCATGTGACCTGCTCTCTGCTGCCGCTCCAGCAGCTACAAAATGGAGGAATCTCTCTCGCGCCCAGAGCACGTGGTGTCAGCGTATGGGACATGTGACCTGCTGTCTGCCGCTCCAGCAGCTACAAAATGGAGGAATCTCTCTCGCGCCCAGAACACGTGGTGTCAGCGTATGGGGCATGTGACCTGCTGTCTGCTGCTCCAGCAGCTACAAAATGGAGGAATCTCTCTCTCGCGCCCAGAACACGTGGTGTCAGCGTATGGGGCATGTGACCTGCTGTCTGCCGCTCCAGCAGCTACAAAATGGAGGAATCTCTCTCTCGCGCCCAGAACACGTGGTGTCAGAGTATGGGGCATGTGACCTGCTCTCTGCTGCCACTCCAGCAGCTACAAAATGGAGGAATCTCTCTCGCGTGCCCAGAACACGTGGTGTCAGCGTATGGGGCATGTGACCTGCTCTGTGCTGCCGCTCCAGCAGCTACAAAATGGTGGAATCTCTCTCGCGCCCAGAACACGTGGCGTCAGCGTATGGGGCATGTGACCTGCTGTCTGCCGCTCCAGCAGCTACAAAATGGAGGAATCTCTCTCTCGCGCCCAGAACACGTGGTGTCAGCGTATGGGGCATGTGACCTGCTGTCTGCTGCCGCTCCAGCAGCTACAAAATGGAGGAATCTCTCTCTCGCCCAGAACACGTGGTGTCAGCATATGGGGCATGTGACCCGCTGTCTGCCGCTCCAGCAGCTACAAAATGGAGGAATCTCTCTCGTGCCCAGAACACGTGGTGTCAGCGTATGGGACATGTAACCAGCTCTCTGCCGCTCCAGCAGCTACAAAATGGAGGAATCTCTCTCTCGCCCAGAACACGTGGTGTCAGCGTATGGGGCATGTGACCTGCTGTCTGCCGCCGCTCCAGCAGCTACAAAATGGAGGAATCTCTCTCTCACGCCCAGAACACGTGGTGTCAGCGTATGGGGCATGTGGCCAGCTCTCTGCTGCCGCTCCAGCAGCTACAAAATGGAGGAATCTCTCTCTGGCGCCCAGAACACGTGGTGTCAGCGTACGGGGCATGTGACCTGCTGTCTGCCGCTCCAGCAGCTACAAAATGGAGGAATCTCTCTCTCGTGCCCAGAACACGTGGTGTCAGCGTATGGGGCATGTGACCTGCTGTCTGCTGCCGCTCCAGCAGCTACAAAATGGATGAATCTCTCTCTCGCGTGCCCTGAACACGTGGTGTCAGCGTATGGGGCATGTGACCAGCTGTCTGCCGCTCCAGCAGCTACAAAATGGAGGAATCTCTCTCTCGCCCAGAACACGTGGTGTCAGCGTATGGGGCATGTGACCAGCTGTCTGCTGCCGCTCCAGCAGCTACAAAATGGAGGAATCTCTCTCGCGTGCCCAGAACACGTGGTGTCAGCGTATGGGGCATGTGACCTGCTGTCTGCTGCCGCTCCAGCAGCTACAAAATGGAGGAATCTCTCTCGTGCCCAGAACACGTGGTGTCAGCGTATGGGACATGTAACCAGCTCTCTGCCGCTCCAGCAGCTACAAAATGGAGGAATCTCTCTCTCGCCCAGAACACGTGGTGTCAGCGTATGGGGCATGTGACCTGCTGTCTGCCGCCGCTCCAGCAGCTACAAAATGGAGGAATCTCTCTCTCACGCCCAGAACACGTGGTGTCAGCGTATGGGGCATGTGGCCAGCTCTCTGCTGCCGCTCCAGCAGCTACAAAATGGAGGAATCTCTCTCTGGCGCCCAGAAAACGTGGTGTCAGCGTATGGGGCATGTGACCTGCTCTCTGCTGCCGCTCCAGCAGCTACAAAATGGAGGAATCTCTCTCTCGCACCCAGAACACGTGGTGTCAGCGTATGGGGCATGTGACCTGCTGTCTGCCGCTCCAGCAGCTACAAAATGGAGGAATCTCTCTCTCGCGCCCAGAACACGTGGTGTCAGCGTATGGGACATGTGACCTGCTCTCTGCCGCTCCAGCAGCTACAAAATGGAGGAATCTCTCTCGCGTGCCCAGAACACGTGGTGTCAGCGTATGGGACATGTGACCTGCTGTCTGCCGCCGCTCCAGCAGCTACAAAATGGAGGAATCTCTCTCGCGTGCCCAGAACACGTGGTGTCAGCGTATGGGGCATGTGACCTGCTCTCTGCTGCCGCTCCAGCAGCTACAAAATGGAGGAATCTCTCTCGCGCCCAGAGCACGTGGTGTCAGCGTATGGGACATGTGACCTGCTGTCTGCCGCTCCAGCAGCTACAAAATGGAGGAATCTCTCTCGCGCCCAGAACACGTGGTGTCAGCGTATGGGGCATGTGACCTGCTGTCTGCTGCTCCAGCAGCTACAAAATGGAGGAATCTCTCTCTCGCGCCCAGAACACGTGGTGTCAGCGTATGGGGCATGTGACCTGCTGTCTGCCGCTCCAGCAGCTACAAAATGGAGGAATCTCTCTCTCGCGCCCAGAACACGTGGTGTCAGCGTATGGGGCATGTGACCTGCTCTCTGCTGCCACTCCAGCAGCTACAAAATGGAGGAATCTCTCTCTCGCCCAGAACACGTGGTGTCAGCGTATGGGGCATGTGACCAGCTCTCTGCCGCCGCTCCAGCAGCTACAAAATGGAGGAATCTCTCTCTCGCCCAGAACACGTGGTGTCAGCGTATGGGGCATGTGACCAGCTCTCTGCCGCCGCTCCAGCAGCTACAAAATGGAGGAATCTCTCTCTCGCCCAGAACACGTGGTGTCAGCGTATGGGACATGTGACCTGCTGTCTGCCGCTCCAGCAGCTACAAAATGGAGGAATCTCTCGCGCCCAGAACACGTGGTGTCAGCGTATGGGGCATGTGACCTGCTGTCTGCCGCCGCTCCAGCAGCTACAAAATGGAGGAATCTCTCGCGCCCAGAACACGTGGTGTCAGCGTACGGGGCATGTGACCTGCTGTCTGCCGCTCCAGCAGCTACAAAATGGAGGAATCTCTCTCTCGTGCCCAGAACACGTGGCGTCAGCGTACGGGACATGTGACCTGCTCTCTGCTGCCGCTCCAGCAGCTACAAAATGGAGGAATCTCTCTCTCGCCCCCAGAACACGTGGTGTCAGCGTATGGGGCATGTGACCTGCTGTCTGCCGCTCCAGCAGCTACAAAATGGAGGAATCTCTCTCTCGCCCAGAACACGTGGTGTCAGCGTATGGGACATGTGACCTGCTCTCTGCTGCCGCTCCAGCAGCTACAAAATGGAGGAATCTCTCTCGCGTGCCCAGAACACGTGGTGTCAGCGTATGGGGCATGTGACCTGCTGTCTGCCGCTCCAGCAGCTACAAAATGGAGGAATCTCTCTCGCGCCCAGAACACGTGGTGTCAGCGTATGGGACATGTGACCTGCTGTCTGCCGCTCCAGCAGCTACAAAATGGAGGAATCTCTCTCGCGTGCCCAGAACACGTGGTGTCAGCGTACGGGGCATGTGACCTGCTGTCTGCTGCCGCTCCAGCAGCTACAAAATGGAGGAATCTCTCTCGCGTGCCCAGAACACGTGGTGTCAGCGTATGGGGCATGTGACCTGCTGTCTGCTGCCGCTCCAGCAGCTACAAAATGGAGGAATCTCTCTCGCCCAGAACACGTGGTGTCAGCGTATGGGGCATGTGACCTGCTGTCTGCCGCTCCAGCAGCTACAAAATGGAGGAATCTCTCTCGCGTGCCCAGAACACGTGGTGTCAGCGTATGGGGCATGTGACCTGCTCTCTGCTGCCGCTCCAGCAGCTACAAAATGGAGGAATCTCTCTCTCGTGCCCAGAACACGTGGTGTCAGCGTATGGGGCATGTGACCTGCTGTCTGCCGCTCCAGCAGCTACAAAATGGAGGAATCTCTCTCGCGTGCCCAGAACACGTGGTGTCAGCGTATGGGGCATGTGACCTGCTGTCTGCTGCCGCTCCAGCAGCTACAAAATGGAGGAATCTCTCTCGCGCCCAGAACACGTGGTGTCAGCGTATGGGACATGTGACCTGCTGTCTGCTGCTCCAGCAGCTACAAAATGGAGGAATCTCTCTCGCGCCCAGAACACGTGGTGTCAGCGTATGGGGCATGTGACCTGCTGTCTGCTGCCGCTCCAGCAGCTACAAAATGGAGGAATCTCTCTCGCGTGCCCAGAACACGTGGTGTCAGCGTATGGGGCATGTGACCTGCTGTCTGCCGCTCCAGCAGCTACAAAATGGAGGAATCTCTCGTGCCCAGAACACGTGGTGTCAGCGTATGGGGCATGTGACCTGCTGTCTGCCGCTCCAGCAGCTACAAAATGGAGGAATCTCTCTCTCGCGCCCAGAACACGTGGTGTCAGCGTATGGGGCATGTGACCTGCTGTCTGCCGCTCCAGCAGCTACAAAATGGAGGAATCTCTCTCTCTCGCGCCCAGAACACGTGGTGTCAGCGTATGGGGCATGTGACCTGCTCTCTGCTGCCGCTCCAGCAGCTACAAAATGGAGGAATCTCTCTCTCGTGCCCAGAACACGTGGTGTCAGCGTATGGGGCATGTGACCTGCTCTCTGCTGCCGCTCCAGCAGCTACAAAATGGAGGAATCTCTCTCGCGCCCAGAACACGTGGTGTCAGCGTATGGGGCATGTGACCTGCTGTCTGCCGCTCCAGCAGCTACAAAATGGAGGAATCTCTCTCTCGCCCAGAACACGTGGTGTCAGCGTATGGGGCATGTGACCTGCTGTCTGCCGCTCCAGCAGCTACAAAATGGAGGAATCTCTCGTGCCCAGAACACGTGGTGTCAGCGTATGGGGCATGTGACCTGCTGTCTGCCGCTCCAGCAGCTACAAAATGGAGGAATCTCTCTCTGGCGCCCAGAACACGTGGTGTCAGCGTACGGGGCATGTGACCTGCTGTCTGCCGCTCCAGTAGCTACAAAATGGAGGAATCTCTCTCTCGCGCCCAGAACACGTGGTGTCAGCGTACGGGGCATGTGACCTGCTGTCTGCTGCCGCTCCAGCAGCTACAAAATGGAGGAATCTCTCTCTCGCGCGCCCAGAACACGTGGTGTCAGCGTATGGGGCATGTGACCTGCTCTCTGCTGCCGCTCCAGCAGCTACAAAATGGAGGAATCTCTCTCGCGTGCCCAGAACACGTGGTGTCAGCGTATGGGGCATGTGACCTGCTGTCTGCTGCCGCTCCAGCAGCTACAAAATGGAGGAATCTCTCTCTGGCGCCCAGAACACGTGGTGTCAACGTACGGGGCATGTGACCTGCTGTCTGCTGCCGCTCCAGCAGCTACAAAATGGAGGAATCTCTCTCGCGCCCAGAACACGTGGTGTCAGCGTATGGGGCATGTGACCTGCTGTCTGCCGCTCCAGCAGCTACAAAATGGAGGAATCTCTCTCTCGCGCCCAGAACACGTGGTGTCAGCGTATGGGACATGTGACCTGCTGTCTGCCGCTCCAGCAGCTACAAAATGGAGGAATCTCTCTCTCGCGCCCAGAACACGTGGTGTCAGCGTATGGGGCATGTGACCTGCTGTCTGCTGCCGCTCCAGCAGCTACAAAATGGAGGAATCTCTCTCTCACGCCCAGAACACGTGGTGTCAGCGTATGGGGCATGTGACCTGCTGTCTGCCGCTCCAGCAGCTACAAAATGGAGGAATCTCTCTCTCGCGCCCAGAACACGTGGTGTCAGCGTATGGGGCATGTGACCTGCTGTCTGCCGCTCCAGCAGCTACAAAATGGAGGAATCTCTCTCTCGCGCCCAGAACACGTGGTGTCAGCGTATGGGGCATGTGACCTGCTGTCTGCCGCTCCAGCAGCTACAAAATGGAGGAATCTCTCTCTCGCGCCCAGAACACGTGGTGTCAGCGTATGGGACATGTGACCAGCTGTCTGCTGCCGCTCCAGCAGCTACAAAATGGAGGAATCTCTCTCTTGCGCCCAGAACACGTGGTGTCAGCGTATGGGGCATTGTGACCTGCTGTCTGCCACTCCAGCAGCTACAAAATGGAGGAATCTCTCTCTCGCGCCCAGAACACGTGGTGTCAGCATATGGGGCATGTGACCTGCTGTCTGCCGCTCCAGCAGCTACAAAATGGAGGAATCTCTCTCGCGCCCAGAACACGTGGTGTCAGCGTATGGGGCATGTGACCTGCTGTCTGCCGCTCCAGCAGCTACAAAATGGAGGAATCTCTCTCGCGCCCAGAACACGTGGTGTCAGCGTATGGGGCATGTGACCTGCTGTCTGCCGCTCCAGCAGCTACAAAATGGAGGAATCTCTCTCGCGCCCAGAACACGTGGTGTCAGCGTACGGGACATGTGACCTGCTGTCTGCTGCCGCTCCAGCAGCTACAAAATGGAGGAATCTCTCTCGCGCCCAGAACACGTGGTGTCAGCGTATGGGGCATGTGACCTGCTGTCTGCCGCTCCAGCAGCTACAAAATGGAGGAATCTCTCTCGCGCTCAGAACACGTGGTGTCAGCGTACGGGACATGTGACCTGCTGTCTGCTGCCGCTCCAGGCAGGAAGACTCCAGTGATTTAGAAATAAATCTGCTCCTGGGTCAGTGTGCTGACATCAGGAGGAGGCGTTTTGCCCAGCTGGGCTCCGGGCCAGCGCACTGCTGAGGGGGTACGCATACGCGGGATAGCCGGAATACTGAGAGCCCATTCTGGCCGGCATTTTTAAAAGCCGGTCGCTCCCTTGGGCACTTCCTCCCATGATTGGGAACGCCGCATCGCATTGCCCAGCAATCGGGAATGCTAGAACGCATGGCCCAGCAATCGGGAGCACTGCAACGCATGACCCCATGACCCTCCTGACACCCGCCCGCTTATTGAATAAGCGCATTTACTTCAGCGGCTTTTCCCTGGCGGCTTTTCAAAAATGGCGGTTATGATTCCGGGCACCTCATTGGCGGGCCGCATAAAAACCTTTGTCGGGCCGCATGCGGCCCGCGGGCCGTAGTTTGCCCACCCCTGTGCTAACCACTATGCTACCGTGCTGCCCTAAAGCTCTGTCTATTACTTGCTGCTTATGCTGTTTGGCTCACAAGTAGTCCTGTGTTGTAGCTTCACCAGGTTGACACCTCATTTTTTGGTATGCCTGATGTTGCTCCTGACATGCTCTCCTGCTCTCTTCATTGAACCAGGGTTGATCCCCTGGTTTGGAGGTAATGGTAGAGTGGGGGATACGCTGGGCCATGAGGTTACAGATTGTGATTGAGTACAATTCTGCTGCTGCTGATGGCCCACAGCCTCATGGATGCCCAGTCTTGAGTTGCTAAATCTGTTTGAAGTCTACCCCATTTAGCACAGCGGTAGTGCCACTCAGCACGATGGAGGGTATCCTCAATGTGAAGACTGGACTTTGTCTCCACAGAGCCTGGTGGTGGTCACTTCGATCAAGACTGTTTAACCTGTTTAAGTGTTTCACCTGAAGCCCCGAGAATTCATGGGGCCCAGAGTTGATGTTGAGGATTCCCAGGGCAACTCCCTCCCGACTGTATATCCCACTGTGCCGGCCCCTCTGCTGGGTCTGTCCTGCCGGTGAGACAGGATATACCCAGGAATGGTGATAGTGGTGTCTGGGACATTGTCTGTAAGGTATGATTCTGTCAGTATGACTATGTCAGGCTGTTGCTTGACTAGTCTGAGAGACAGCTCTACCAATATTGGCACAAGCCCCCAGGTGTAAGTAAGGAGGACGTTGCAGGGTTGACAGGGCTGGGTTTGCCGTTGTTGTTTCCAGTGCCCAGGTGAATGCTGGGTGGTCTGTCGGGTTTCATCCCAATCTGTGTAGGAGCATGTGGGTGCAAAAATGTACAGGGATTGGGTATGTGTTTGTGTGAGTGCTGTTGTGATATTGCCTGCATGCTATAGTAATGTAAAGGTGGCCAGCGGAGCAAGGGTTCACATAGGACTGGCGCATAGCAACGACCAAGGTATGGCGTATAGAGTCATATGGTAATGGACTCTGAGAATAGTCAAGAAACAGAGTTCTGTAGGTTAGCAGCCATCCTCCATAGAGACAGCACCATGCATGACCATGGGATGTATTCTCCGCCGCGTGCCGCCGGTAGCAGACTTCCTCATGCAGCGGACAATCCAACATCAGGGGAAAACCGGGGTTGGCACTGGCGATCTGTTTCCAATGCTCTGGGTCCTGGCTGGCATCGGGATTGAGGTACCCCATGCCAGTGGGAGGATGACCCATTAAGACCCAATTGAATCGCTTCTCAGCCTTTAGGCTAAGATCAAACGTCCGATCAAGCCCAAGATGAGGTACAATGCTTTTTCTTGTCAGCTTGGATCCTGTGTGTCTAACTTGTGGAGACTGGGGGATGGTATTCCCTGGTCTCCGACACCGAAGTTACAGCTTCTGCTTTCTGAACATCTGCTTGAGATGGCAGGGGCGGCATTCTCCCCTACCCGGCGGGACGGGGGGTCCCGGAGTAGGGGAGTGGCACCAACCACTCAGGGGTCGGGCCTCCCCACCCCACCTTTGGGGGCCAGCCCCGCGCCGGAGCGGTTGCCACCAGAAGACCGGCGCAAAAAACCGGCGCCCCCGGCAGCGGGACTGGCCGAAAGGCTTTCGCCGGTCCGCGCATGCGCCGGCAGTGACGTCAGCGGCAGCTGGCCGCTCAAGTCACTGCCGGCGCATGCGCGATGTGGGGTTCTCTTCGGCTTCCGCCATGGTGGAGGCCGTGGCGGCCGC
The DNA here is from genome assembly GCF_902713615.1 of Scyliorhinus canicula. Lineage (NCBI taxonomy): Eukaryota > Metazoa > Chordata > Chondrichthyes > Carcharhiniformes > Scyliorhinidae > Scyliorhinus > Scyliorhinus canicula. Next base: position 17,985,400 of record NC_052173.1, read on the forward strand.
GGAGGAAAATAGTGCAGCCAGGGCACTGGCCGGAGTCTGAGCGGGGGGCCCCGATCGCGGGCCTGGCCACCATGTGGGCACCCCCCCCCCCCGGGGTTTGATCGCCCCCGCCCCCCCCAGGACCCCGGGGCCCGCTCGCGCCGCTGATCCCGCCGTTCCAGAGGTGGTTTAAACCTCGGCGGCGGGAGAGGCCTCCCAGCGGCGGGACTTCGGCCCATCCGGGCCGGAGAATCACCGCAGGGGCCTCGCCGATCGGAGTGGCGAGATTCCTGCCCCCGTCACTACCCGGGTGGCGGAGAATCTCTGCCATGGCGGGAGCTGGATTTTAGGCACCCCCAGGCGATTCTCTGACCCTGCTGGGGGTCGGAGAATTTCGCCCCAGGTGTGAGCAACAGATGTGAAACGGTATTCATTTTCTCACTGTTTCTGCCTTGACTGCCCCTTACTTCCAGGCAGGGGTGACCTTGACGGAGTGGGGGGGGGGGTTCTGTTATGGGGGGTTCTCTATTATGGAGGGGCCTTTGATATGGGGGGGTTCTCTGATGTAGGAGGGTCTGTGGTGGGGGGGGGTGCTCTGTTATGGAGGGTCCTTTGGTGGGGGCCTCTGTATGTACCAGACCCTGAAACTACGACACCCCCAAGTTGCTATCCAATGTATTTTTTAAAATACATTTTGATTAACCAATTCACTTTTCCAATTAAGGGGTAACTTAGCGTGGCCAATCCAACTACCCTGCACATCTTTGGGTTGTGGGGGTGAAACCCACGCAGACACGGGGAGAACGTGCAAACTCCACACGGACAGTGACCCGGGGCCGGGATTGAACCTGGGACCTCAGCGTTGTGAGGCTGCAGTGCTAACCACTAGGCCATCGTGCTGCCCTTTCCTTTCCTGTAAGTGTTTTTTTAAAGTAACCTCACCCTTGCGTTTGGCTGTGTGATGTGCTTTCAGCAATGTACAACTCAGTGTACAACTGTTACTTGGTTCTGTCCTCACCTCTCACACTGTCATGGTGGCTGGGGGTTGGCGCTGTGTGGTCGCAGTGTTAACCTCAACATAAATCGTCCAAGCTGGAGGTTGAGACTCTCCTGGTTGTTGGCTGCTCTTTTTATTTACCTCCACTGGAGGCATTGCGGTAACGATCTGAGTGGTTGGTTGATCTGACCAATAAGGACTATCCAGAACCTGTAACGGAAATGGAAAAACCTTCTCTGTGAAGAGAGAAGCCAGTTCAGAGTTGAAGTCCCAGACACAATATTCTTTCTTATTTGAGCTCTTGGGAACTTGCTGTTGCGAATAATTTATGATAATGCTGTCTTGACATCTGCCGTTTTGTTGAGATTCAGAACTACCCGAGCAGCTCTGCTCAAGAGAAAAAGATCGGTTACAGATGGTGTTAAAGATTTGTTTGCTGCTGTACCTTAAATGGTTCCAGAATCATTTCTATGACGGGACGCCTGGTTCCACCAGGTCCATCAAGTGGATTGGCTGTTTGAAGGCAGAGGTCTCTCAGTCACAGCTCTTTGTCCAATAGGACAATTTAAATTTAGTGTGATGGACGTTAACAAAACTGCCCGTATTCTAAAATAAGGTAAAGTCGCCATAATCCCAGATGACCATCGGCTGCTTTCCCCTGTGAGGGGGGAGAGCTGACTGGTGGTGGTTTAACCTGAGGGGCACCACGCCTCAGGCAAGGGGCAAGGTGGAAAAGGCGGGGCCTTCTGGCTGGTTTAGCTCAGTGGGCTTGTCAGCTGGTTTGTAATGCAGAACATGGCCAACAGCGTGGGTTCAATTCCTGTACCGGCTGAGGTTATTGATGAAGGCCCCGCCACAGAACTGTGCCATCGAGTTTGCAGCACTTCAGTTACAACAGCAGCAAGGTTTTATTTGCACTGATCTAATTAGTTACTTATTTTATAAGGTCAGAGACTGAACTGGACCCAGCCATATAAGTACTGTAGCTACAAGAGCAGGTCAGAAGCTGGGAATTCTGCATGGGGTATCATGACTGGTACAGGTTAGGAGGGCCGAAGGGCCTGTTCCTGTGCTATATTGTTCTTTGTTCTTTGAGTTACTCACCTCCTGACTCCCCAAAGCCTGTTCACCATCTACAAGGCACAAGTCAGGAGTGTGATGGAATACTCTCCACTAGCCTGGATGAGCGCAGCTCCAATAATACTCAAGAAGATTGACCCCAGAGGCAGCATGGTGGCACAGTGGTTAGCACTGCGGCCTCACGGTGCCGAGGTCCCAGGTTCAATCCCGGCTCTGGGTCACAGTCCGTGTGGAGTTTGCACATTCGCCCTGTGTTTGTGTGGGTTTTGCCCCCACAACCCAAAAATGTGCAGGCTAGGTGGATTGACCATGCTAAATTGCCCCTTAATTGGAAAAAATGAATTGGGCACTCTAAGTTTGTTTTTAAATTGACACCATTGACCTCATTCCCTTCCTCCGCCAGCAATGGACACTTGCACTAACGTGTACCATCGACAAGATGCACCGCAGAAACTCACCAAGGCTCCCTCTTTCTTTTCATATTCTTTTAACTCTCCTTTTTCACATTTTCTCCCAAACCTTCACCCAACAATAAACAATAATCAGTAAGGAATGTAATGTCAATCCCCATATCAATAACAACGATCCCATCCTCCCGCCAAACCCCAGACATTGGCCCGCATGCTAACATAAACAAATGACAAAAAGGAATCAGGAATCACCCATAGTCACCATTAACACATACCGTCCCCCTCCCCCCAACCCTCCCCCCCCTAATGTTCGATGTTGTCCAATTCTCAAAAGTGCATAATGAATAAGGCCCATGAATTCTGGAACCCCTCCATCCTTCCCCTCAGTTCAAATTTGACCTTTTCAAGCGTTAAGAATTCCAGCAGATCCCCCCGCTACGCCAGGGCACAGGTTGATCTCCACCCTAACAGGATCCGCCTTCAGGCGATCACCGAGGCAAAGGCTACGATATCTGCCTCCACGTCCATTTCCAACCCCAGCTGGTCCCACACCCCGAATATGGCCTCCCGAGGGCCCGGGTCCAGTTTCACATGCACCAAGGATCCTTCAACAGCACCTTCCAGACCCATGACCTCTGCCACCTAGAAAAACAAGGGTAGCAGTATATGAGAACACCACAACCTGCAAGTTCCCCTCCAAGTCACTCACCATCCTGGCTTGGAACTGTATTGCCATTCCTTCACTGTCGCTGGGCCTGGTGGAGTGGTGTAACGACAACAATCTCTCCCTCAATGCCAGCAAAACTAAAGAGCTGGTCATTGACTTCAGGAAGCAAAGTACTGGACACACCCCTGTCAGCATCAATGGGGCCGAGGTGGAGATGGTTAGCAGTTTCAAATTCCTCGGGGTGCACATCTCCAAAAATCTGTCCTGGTCCACCCACGTCGACGCTACCACCAAGAAAGCTCAACAGCGCCTATACTTCCTCAGGAAACTAAGGAAATTCGGCATGTCTACATTAACTCTTACCATCTTTTACAGATGCACCATAGAAAGCATCCTATCGGTCTGCATCACAGCCTGGTATAATCAAAGACCCCTCCCACCCGGCTTACTCATTCTTTCAACCTCTTCCATCGGGCAGGAGATACAGAAGTCTGAGAACACACACGAACAGACTCAAAAACAGCTTCTTCCCCACTGTTACCAGACTCCTAAATGACCCTCTTATTGACTGACCTCATCAATACTACACCCTGTGGGCGCGATTCTCCGCTCCCCACGCCGGGTGGGTGAATCGTGGGAAAGCCCCCCGACAAATTTCACGCCCCCCTGGCGCCCCCGCGCGATTCTCCCCCCCCAGGGCTCGCCATTTTTCACGGCGATTCTCCGACCCGGATGGGCCGAGCGGCCTGCCGTTCACGGCCGTTTCACAACGGCGGCAAACACACCTGGTCGCTGCCGTCGTGAAACGGGAGTGAGAAGCCCGTTTGGGGCTTGTAGGGGGCCTGATGGGAAATGAGCACCACGACTGTGCTCGGGAGGGGACAGGCCTGCAATCGGTGCCCACCGATCGTCAGGCCGGCGTCCAAATCGGACGCACTATTTCCCCTCCGCCGCCCCACAAGATCAAGCCGCCACGTCTTGCGGGGCGGCTGAGGGGAAAGACGGCCACCGCGCATGCGCGGGTTCGTGCCGTCAGCGTCATGTCGTCAGCCGCGCATGCACGGGTTGGAACCGGCCAACCTGCGCATGCGCGGCTGATGTCATTAGGCGCGCCGCCTGCGTCATTCTTGGCACGACGCCCCCGCGGCCGAGAGTTACGGAGCGCCGCTCCTAGCCCGGCCGGGAGGGGAGAATAGGGGGCGAGGAGCGGCCTCCGAGGCCGTCGTGAAACTCGGCCGAGTTTGCGACGGCTCTCCCTATTTTTCCCGGAGGCGGAGAATTCCGCCTTGTATGCTTCGTCCGATGCCAATGCTTATATAGTTACATTGTATATCTTGTGTTGCCCTATTATGTATTTTCTTGAATTTTGTTTAATTCCGTTTCCTTCCCATGTACTGAATGATCTGTTGAGCTGCTCGTCGAAAAATACTTTTCACTGTACCTCGGTACACGTGACAATAAACAAATCCAATCCAATCCAATCAAAACCTTGGAACTCCCTCCCTAACAGCACTGTGGGTTTACCTACACCACAGGTACCAATCGGCGGGCCCCCCGCACCGATCGGCGTGCCTCCTGCGCCGATTCCCTGGCCCGCGATGGGCCGAAGTCCCGCCGCGGAGAGGCCAATCCCGCTGACGTGGTTTCAACCACCTCTGGTGGCAGTGTGATTGGCGGCGATCGGACCCCGTGGCCACCGATCGGCGGGCAGGCCAGTGCTGTGGGGGCACTCTTTTTCTTCCGCCGCCGCCACGGCCTCCACCATGGCGGAGGCAGAAGAGAACCTCCTACCGCGCATGCGCCAGTGGTGACGTCAGCGGCCGCTGATGCACCGTCGCATGCGCGAACCGGCGAAGGCCTGTCGGCCAGCCCCGACGCCGGGCGGCAGGCGTCAAAGGCCGTTGGTGCCGGTTTTGGTGCTAGTCGGTGTGGCGCCAACCACTCCGGCGCTTTCCTCGCCCCTAAAGGTACGGAGAATTCCGGACCTTTGGGGAGGCCTGACGCCGGAGTGGTTGTCGCCACTCCGCTACGCCAGGACCCCTCGTCCCGCCGGGTAGGGGAGAATCTCGGCCCTTGTTCACGATTCTCTGAAGGTTAATGTGCAAGCTCAGTCGGCAGTTAGGAAGGCAAATGCAATGTTAGCATTCATGTCGAGAGGGCTAGAATACAAGACCAGGGATGTATTTCTGAGGCTGTATAAGGCTCTGGTCAGACCCCATTTGGAGTATTGTGAGCAGTTTTGGGCCCTGTATCTAAGGAAGGATGTGCTGGGGCCTTGGAAAGGGTCCAGAGGGAGGTTCACAAGAATGATCCCTGGAATGAAGAACTTGTCGTTTGAGGAACGGTTGAGGACTCTGGGTCTGTACTCGTTGGAGTTTAGAAGGATGAGGAGGGATCTTATTGAAACTTACAGGATACTGCGAGGCCTGGATAGAGTGGACGTGGAGAGGATGTTTCCACTTGTAGGAGAAACTAGAACCAGAGGACACAATCTCAGAGTAAAGGGACGATCCTTTAAAACAGAGATGAGGAGGAATTTCTTCAGCCAGAGGGTGGTGAATCTGTGGAACTCTTTGCCGCAGAAGGCTATGGAGGCCAAATCACTGAGTGTCTTTAAGACAGAGATAGATAGGTTCTCGATTAATAAGGGGATCAGGGGTTATGGGGAAAGGCAGGAGAATGGGGATGAGAGAATATCAGCCATGATTGAATGGCGAAGCAGACTCGATGGGCCGAGTGGCCTAATTATGGTCTATGGTCTTATGGGTAAGGTATTTGAATGCAGTTTCATGGTCAGGGTTGCTAACTGTAGTTGAAAGTATTCCTGTAGATTTCTAATCCCAGGGAGTCCAAGTTAATCCTGGTGGGTTAAAAACCTGATCCCATGGGCCCTCTCCCAACTGGAGCTCACAAGAAACAGCGGGCAGGATTCTCCGTAGCCTGACGCTGAAATCGTGATCGGCGATCGGGCGGAGAATGGATTCCGACGTCGGAATCGGGGCCGGTGCTGATTTAACGTCAGTCTGCTATGCTCCGCCCCCTCCAAACTGGCGTCATCTGGGCGGGCACCGCTGCAACGCTGTTGGCGCGTCATTGGCCGGCCCACCCATGATGCTCCGCCCCCGATGGGCCGAGTTACCGACGGCATGGACTACGTGTGCTCCCAGCCGTGCAGGAACCGGGAATGCCGGCTGCGGACTGTGTCCAGCGCTGCCACGCTCGTCCGGGATCCATGCCGCTGGCCGGGGGGGTCTTCCGCCAGGGCTGGGGAGACTGGTGGGGGGTGGCCAGGGGGTGGGCGGTGGGGTCGCGGATGGCGGGTTGGGTCCGTGTACGGCCGGCGCCCTGTTGTACGGCGCGACCGGTGCAGGTCGTCAGCCGTGCGCTGCGCGGCCAGGGACCCGGCCATTCTCCGTCCATTTACGGCTTGTTCCGTGGCGCTGGTTCTAGCCCCTCACCTGTACCAGAATCGGGCTAATTTTCCTGTCATGAAACTCCCATGGATTCGCCTTTCGCGTCGGCACTTAGCCTCAGGAACGGAGAATCTCGCCCAGCTGCTTTTCAGAGAGGGGGCAAGGAAATTGGGGAAAAAGGGAAAGAAATTGTTTTCCTTCCAAACAGAATTAAAATTATTTGTGAGACAGGCTGCCTGAAAAAAATGGAGCTGTCGCTTAAAATAACAGAGCGAACTGGCGCTGCTAATTTCTCAACAAATCCCACATCGTGTACAGAATCTGGAAAAAGTATCCCTTGATCCAGAAATTTAAAAAATAAGAGTTACTGGCTTACAGCTAGATTGAATTGCTTGTCGAAAAAAGCAGGAGATTGCTTGCGACAGAGTTGAAGGACTAGAGGATTTTCCACAAGGTCAAACTCTTGAAGAGTAACTACAGTTGTGTTTATATCACCTGGTCGGATAATTCCGGAGTTACTGAACTCCCTGCTGTAAGGGATCCTCCGTCAACGCTTTTCCAATGAAAAAGAGCTGATTGAGAAGCAGTTGAGCCATCAGATAGTGGAAAGACCTTCATCTTTTGTTAACACTGCCTTTCAAACATCCCTGACCCTCAAATTCCAACGTTTACAAGATACACATTCCTTTTTTTTTTCAAGCAAGCAATGGGGCCAGTTGTGAAGGATATCGCACAGAAGTGGAAAAATAAATGCGGCACAAGCTGCTAGAAACAGCACATTATCATTCAAACGTTTCAAACTTTTCTATCAATTTCACAGCCAACTAAAGTTTCCAAAGTATTTCCCCGGCTGAGGGAGGTTATGTTTAGATTGTGTAAAACAGTTTACTTCACGGCTGGATACGGGTACAGGTCTGGGCACTGTGGTATAGGAAAGATGCGATTGCAGTGGAGAGGGTGGCATGGTAGCACAGTGGTTAGCACTTTCACAGCCCCAGGGTCCCAGGTTCAATTCCCGGCAGCACGGTAGCATGGTGGTTAGCACTGATGCTTCACAGCTCCAGGGTCCCAGGTTCGATTCCCAGCTTGGGTCACTGTCTGTGAGGAGTCTGCACGTTCTCCCCGTGTGTGCGTGGGTTTCCTCCGGGTGCTCCGCTTTCCTCCCACAATCCAAAGACATGCTGTTAGGTGAATTGGACATTCTGAATTCTCCCTCTGTGACCTGAACAGGCGCCGGAATGTGGCGACTAGGGGCTTTTCACAGTAACTTCATTGCAGTGTTAATGTAAGCCTACTTGTGACAGTAATAAAGATCATTATTATTAGAGGGTATTTACGAGGATGTTGCCTGGACTGGAGAATTATATTTATGAGGAAAGATTAGGCAAGCTTGGGTTGTTTTCTTTGAAACAGGAAGCTAATTAAGTGTATAAAACTTTGAGGGGTCTAGATAGAATGGATAGGGAGGAGCACTTGGCTGAAGAATCCATAACCAGTGTACAAAACAGGACATTTACATGGCATCTGAGGGGATTTTATTTTCACCCAGAGGGTGGTGGGGGTAAGGATGACACTACCTGAGAGGGTGATAGAGGCACAATCGCACACACAACATTCACAAAGTGCTTGGATCTGCACTCGAAGCACCATAACCGTCGAGCCTACAGACCAAGAGCTGGAAAGTGGGATTATGATGGTTGGCTAGCACAAATATGATGGGCCAAATAGCCTCCTTAAGTGCTGTGAATTTCTCTGATTTCATGATTCTATGACTTGAGGCTGTGAAAGGTGCTTTCGAAATGCAAGTTCTTCCTTCCTTGCTCTGCTCTATGAACAATGGCATTCAGTTGTTTATTGAATGTCAAACGCACTTTTTAAAATTCATTTGGGGAGTCAGGAAGTGAGTTACTCACTGCAGGATTCCCAGCCTCTGACCTGCCCTGGTAGCCACAGTATTTATATGGCTGGGTCCAGTTCGGATGTCAAGGGGTGATGGTTAGATTCTCTCTTATTTGAGATGGTCATTGCCTGGCACAAATGTTACTTGCCACTTGTCAGCCAAGCCTGGATATTGTCCAGATCTTGCTGCATTTGGACATAGTTATGAGGAGTCACAAATGGCGCTGAACATTGCTCAATCATCAGCGAACATCCCTACTTCTGACTTTGTGATGGAAGGGAGGTTATTGATGAAGCAACTGGAGATGGTTAGACTTAGAACGTTACCCTGAGGAACACCTGCAGTGTTTTTTTTTAATTTAGAGTACCTAATTAATTTTTTCCACTAAGGGGCAATTTAGCATGGCCAATCTACCGACCCTGCACATCTTTGTGTTGTGGGGCTGAAACCCACACAGACATGGGGAGAATGTGCAAACTCCACACGGACCAAGGTCGGAATCGAACCTAGGACCTTGGCACCGTGAGGCAGCAGTGCTAACCACTGCACCACCGTGCTGCCTGGGAAGAACAAAGAACCAAGAAAATTACAGCACAGGAACAGGCCTGCAGTGTTGTCCTGGGTAAGGAATAATTGACCTCCAACAACCACAACCATCTTCCTTTGTTCCAGGTACGACTCCAACCAGCGGAGACTTGTTAGGTTTCCCAAAGCTGTTGAACACTATTGCAGGATAGCAGTAGGCCTTCAAATGTTAAATGGAGCGATGAGATGAGGCTTCACTCTCCATCTCCAAGTAGGGTTGTCAACCATGAGCGGTTTGGCCACATCACCTGTCCTCAATCTCCCGTCACCAACACAGTCATCATTGCGATGGATGACCTGCCTTCCCACAGCAAATTGGAAGCAAAACTATGTTTTGTTAACCAATTGGATGAATGCTGACTGTCAGTCATATAGCCTTTCATCACTTATGCCCATTAATTTTTATAACTAAGTTGAAAAAAAAAACACTTCTCTTAGACCCCTGTGAGTTTTCTCCTCAGCGTTCCCTTCAGAACAAGCTTGAGGCGAATGGGTTCAGAGACAAAATGGCTGATCTCCACATGCACACTTCCATTTTGAGTTGTGAATGTTTGTTTCTCACTGATAGATGACTAAAGCCAGAACAGCAGAGGCTTATTTTTCATCCTTTGTTTTTTTTCTGCTGTGGGAGGAATGTGATAAGCGTTGACGTGTTTATATTGGCTGGGATCCATCTGAAACCTGCGTTAAATCCACCTTCATTGAGGGGAATTTTTCTGCCAAGATTTATGGAGTTATTCTTTGTCCACTGTTGAATCCAGACCAAAGGAGAAGCCCTAGATTTACCGTTCAGTGTTGGTTTACACCTGGCACCCGTCGTGACCCAATTGATGCTGAAAAGTGAATCAAATAAGCATATTTTTAAAAATACAGGTTTAGAAAGACAATTAGAGGCAAGTTTCTGTTACCTATCTAGATTATCATAGTTACAGTGCACAGAGGCTTGTGAAGTATTACTGTTGCAAACATGGCAGCTAATTTACACACAGCTCTGCACAAACAGCAATGAGGTCAATTAACAGATAGCTAATCAGCAATATTGGTTGAGGGACAGATATTGGCTGGAATATCAGGGAGAACCCTGCTCTTTGAATAGTGCCCTGGGATCTTTTACACGAGAATGCAGAGAGGGCAGCGTAGCACTCCCTCTGTACATTGGAGTGCCAAGTTAGACTATGTACTCAGGCTGCTGGAGAGAACCAACGCCCTTCTGATTTAAAGGTGATAGTGCTAACCACTAAATTCATTTGAAAGTGGACATTCTCCACTTGCTGTGATCAGTAGTTAATTGCTTGAAATAACCTGTTGCCTGACAGCGCCGAGGTCCCAGATTCCGCTAAATTGCCCCTTAATTGGAAAAAAAATGGTTACTCTAAGTCTTTTTAAAATTGCTTGGATAATAAGAATCCTTGAGAATGGAATCTCTCCAGTGCAGAAGAAGGCCATTCAGCCCATCGAGTCTACACCAACCCTTCGAAAGACCACCCAACCTAGGCCCAAACCCCTGCCCTATTCCTCCACCCCCACCATTTTAAATATAAATTTAGATTACCCAATTTATTTTTCCAATTAAGGGAGCAATTTAGCGTGGCCAATCCACCTACCTTGCACATCTTTGGGTTGTGGGGGCGAAACCCACGCAGACACGGGGAGAATGTGCAAACTCCACACGGACAGTGACCCAGAGCCGGGATTGTACCTGGGACCTCGGTGCCGTGAGGCAACAGTGCTAACCACTGTGCCACCGTGCTGCTTTGCCCCCAAGTGTTAATGTTGTCCTGTTTGAAATAACCTGGAAGTCAGGTTTAACTCCGGGGCCTGTACTCAGTTTGCTAATTTCAGGGCAGCATTGTGAATTGTAGCCACCTGGGGTAACCACTTCCCGATTCCAAAATGGAGGCCCGCTAAGAATGCAGGGAAAATTGGTCAGCCACAGGGAAACAAGCAGGTGCAAGGTTTCCTGTGTATTGAGACTTGCAGAACCCAGACAGAACCGAAACCAGTAGCCATCTACATAGTAATGAGCAATCCCCAGAAACAATTAGAAACATTGAAGCAATCGGGACCAAACCAGACTCCCCGGTGCCAGCCAGGACAAAGGAAGGCCAACGGACACATAGGAACCGCCCAGCGATCAGGGAACAGCTCCAGTATTGGGGAAATCGATAGAACCGATTGAGACTTGGTCCAATTAATTGGGACCAGGTCCGGGAACCGCCCAAAAGGGCGCAAAACCCCTGGGGACTATAAGATAGAGTCCCCAAGTTCAGTTGGCTCTCTTGGCAGCTCTCGAAAGAACTCTTGGCCTTGGCTCTCAGCGAGGAGAGACCTGCCTAGCAGCTGCATCAACCAAGTAAGTCTCCAGTCAACGCACGCTACGAGATAGGCGCTCCTAGCTACTATTCCATACCAGCTTCAAACCTGCAGCCTCAGAACCGGACAAAGGCCATTATTCCTCTGACCTGGTGGGCCATTTGAAAGCTAAGTACAGGCCTTTAGTGTTAGTGATAGTCTAGGCAGTAGAGTTTTATGCATGAGTAGTTATTGACTGTGTGTATAATAAATGTGTTTGATTTGAAACTTACTAATTGGTGTATTGAGTTATTGATCAGCACTTGGCTTTGAACCTCGTGGTGGTATCAGAAAGATACCTGGCGACTTTGGAGCAAAGGCTATTAAACAGAGCAATTAAATGTAACACACAATTAGCAACAGGATGTCCCTGGGTTGGAGGGAAAGCAATCAGGCTGCCTGCTTGTGCTCACTATCCAATGGCCCCTGCATGGCTGGACATTGGTGAGAGAGAGTGTACCACCAGAGTGACTATAATGCCTTAACATGGCTGTGCCTGTGCACGTGGATGAGACAGGAAGACTATTGCATCCTTCGCCACCTCCATTGCAATATTCGCCACCTCTAACATGCCACCCAGTCTCTGCAAACAGTAGCCGTCATTCTCACCTTCAGTAGCGAGACTGTGGAACTTGCTACTACAGGGTGTGGTTGAGGGAAATAGCCGAGATTAATTAGGGGAAACTGGATAACCATAGAAGGAGCAAGGAATAGAAGAATGTGCTGGTGGCATTAGAGGAAGAGGGATGGGAGGATGCTCGTGTGGAGCATAATCACCAGTATTGACTATTTAGGCTAAATAGCCTGTTTCTCTGCTGTAGGTTCCATGGATGCCCTCGCACACATTGACAATCAAACTCTATTGAGAGATATCAGGTCAGATGACCTAAACCTTGATCTAATAGAGGTAGATTTTCAGGAGTGGCTAATGGAAGGCAAGTGAGGCAGAGAAGGTTCAGAGGTTAAGGGACGGAATTCCAGAACTTGGGACCCAAGCAGCTGAAGGCGTGGTCGTCATTGGCAGAGCAATTATAATGAGGAATGCCGAAGAGGCCAGAATTTGAGGAGCGCAGATCTCGAGGGTTATGGAGTTGGAGGAAACGACAGAGAGGACATGGAGGGAATTGAAAACAAGGATGAGAATTTGAAAATCTAAACATTGCTTGACTGGGAGCCAGTGTCAGGGAGCACGGGGGGATAGAGGAACAGGACTTGAACAAAGAACAAAGAAAAGTACAGCACAGGAACAGGCCCTTCGGCCCTCCAAGCCTGCGCCGACCGTGCTGCCCGTCTGAACTAAAATCTTCTACACTTCCTGGGTCCGTATCCCTCTATTCCCATCCTATTCATGTCTTTGTTAAGATGCCCCTTAAACGTCACTATCGTCCCTGCTTCCACCACCTCCTCCGGCAGCGAGTTCCAGGCACCCACTACCCTCTGTGTAAAAAACTTACCTTGTACATCTCCTCTAAACCTTGCCCCTCGCACCTTAAACCTATGCCCCCGAGTAATTAACCCCTATACCCTGGGGAAAATCCTCTGACTATCCACTCTGTCTGTGCCCCTCATAATTTTGTAGACTTCTATCAGGTCACCCTTCAACCTCCATCGTTCCAGTGAGAACAAACCAAGTTTATTCAACATCTCTTGGTGTGAGTTAAGACTGGATCAGCAGAGTTTTGGATCACCTCCAGCTTCTGGAGGGTAGAATGTGGGAGACCAGCCAGGAGTGTGTTGGAATAGTCGGGCCTGGGGTCTTAGGCTCAATTCTGATCAGTGTTCTAGAAGTGAAAGGATCAGTGTCCAACTTCTTGGGCCACCCAATTTCCCACTCACCCAAGCCTCACAAAATAATATTTCTATCACAATTTTTTTAATGCACAAGAAGGGCGGCACGGTGCGCAGTGGTTAGCACTGCTGCATCACAGCGCTGAGAACGAGAGTTCGAATCCCGGCTCTGGGTCACTGTCCGTGTGGAGTTTGCACGTTCTCCCCGTGTTTGCATGGGTTTTGCCCCCACAACCCAAAAATGTGCAGGGGAGGTGGATTAGCCATGCTAAATTGCCCCTTAATTGGAAGAAAATGAATTGAGTACTTTAAACAAATGTTTTTATTAAATTAATTAGATGAAAGTACTTGACAGATTGATTTATTTGCTGTGGTAATATTACGGACAGTGCTGTGTAAACACGGTATACGATAGGAAAAAGGCACGTCACACCCACTTTCTCTCACCAGACAGCTGGCAGTCAGGAATGGAACAAATAAAGAGATTGCATGCAGTCAATGACGATTCGCTGTGGCCTCGTTTTCATGTATGTTTGAAGGATGATAGCACAACAACAAGGATTGGCTTAAGCAATTGGTGAGGGGGGAAAGTCTCCTCTTTGAACTGGGCCTGCGAGTCTTGAATGCTATGGGAAAAATCCCAATTCCCAGGACAAAAACTTCCATCCATTTCTGCAGGAAGGGAAATTAAAGATTTGTGCCAATGGATGAATTGTCCCAAAGCTCTCAGGGTGGGATTCTCTGGCCCATCCCCTGAGCGGGATCTTTCAGTCTCCCTGAAGTCGACGGGGATTTAAATAGATTACATCTGCTGCGGGGAAACCCACCACAGTGGGGCCCGAAATCTTGCCGTCTGGCACAGCACGACAACCAAATTGTGCCCAGCGCAATCAAATTAAGAGCAACAGATGCCCAGTTGCTCCATGTTGTGTTGAGGAGGTGTGGGGTGAAATGCTTGCCAGGTCTTGGGACCTCCATTGAAATAGATAACCCCTCTGACAATGCTGCACTCCCTCAGTAGCTACATTGTATTGTCAACCTCGATCGTACCATGGGGCATGAATGGAAGATCTACTTGTTCAGAAGCACGGAAGGTGCCAAGTTCACACCTGGCATAGGGTTAGCTTACGCTGGTTGAGTACGGTCCGATCTTTGCCTGTTGGGAACAGCTGAAGACATGTGCTGTTTGACACATCCCAACAACTGGTGGATCATATGGCACTGCCACCATAGGGTGGAATTTTACCTTTATTTTATAGAAAATGGCAGCAGATGGGAAAAGTGGCATTGATGCCACCGGCACCAATGGCGGTGTTCTCCGCCATATTGTCAGGAATATGATTATGACTATGATTTAGTGGCCATTACTGAAACATGGTTAAAGGATGGTCACGACTGGGAGTTAAATATCCGAGGGTATCAAACTATTCGGAAGGACAGAGTGGATGGTAAGGGAGGTGGTGTAGCTCTGTTATTTAAGGATGACATCCGGGTAATAGTAAGGGATGACATCGGTGCTATGGAGGATAAGGTTGAATCCATTTGGGTGGAAATCAGGAATAGTAAGGCGAAAAAGTCACTGATAGGAGTAGTCTATCGGCCACCAAATGGTAACGATATGGTGGGGCAGGCAATAAACAAAGAAATAACTGATGCTTGTAGAAATGGTACAGCAGTTATCATGGGGGATTTTAATCTGCATGTCGATTGGTTTAACCAGGTCGGTCAAGGCAACCTTGAGGAGGAGTTTATAGAACAGGGGTGGGCAAACTACGGCCCGCGGGCCGCATGCGGCCCGACAAAGGTTTTTATGCGGCCCGCCAATGAGGTGCCCGGAATCATTACCGGCATTTTTGAAAAGCCGCCGGGGAAAAGCCGCTGAAGTAAATGCGCTTATTGAATAAGCGCATTTACTTCAGCGGCTTTTCCCCGGCAGCTTTTCAAAAATGCCGGTAATGATTCCGGGCACCTCATTGGCGGGCCGCATAAAAACGGCCGTAGTGGGGTGGATGAGTGGGGCTGTCTCATTGGTCGGTTTAGTTGGGTGTGCGACCAATAGGAGTCCAGGTTACAAACAAGCCTTATTATTGTTTGTAACCTGGACTCCTATTGGTCGCACACCCAACTAAACCGACCAATGAGACAGCCCCACTCATCCACCCCACTACGCGCGTTTTTATCGTTGACTCGGCCGGGCTGTGCTTCTGTCAGTGTTAAGGATCAGCACAAGCAACTTGACACCTGATTTCAACAAACTGGTAAATGACTGCAGTCAGATGCGTCATTCTCATTGACATTGTTCTGTTACTTACTGAGTTACTTTGTTTTTCAAATAAATGTGCTTTTTTTTCTTTAAAGACCTTTTATTTTGGCTATTTAAAATATTAATTATTTTACTTAATATACTATGCGGCCCTTTAAAATTGTGAATTTCTGAATGTGGCCCTTGCACGGAAAAGTTTGCCCACCCCTGTTATAGAATGTATCCGCGATAGTTTCCTAGAACAGTATGTAATGGAACCTACGAGGGTACAAGCGGTCCTAGATCTCGTCCTGTGTAATGAGACAGGATTGATTCATGATCTCATAGTTAGGGATCCTCTTGGAAGGAGCGACCACAATTTGGTGGAATTTAAAATACAGATGGAGGGTGAGAAGGTAAAATCAAATACTAGTGTTTTGTGTTTAAACAAAGGAGACTACAATGGGATGAGAGAAGAACTAGCTAAGGTAGACTGGGAGCAAAGACTTTATGGTGGAACAGTTGAGGAACAGTGGAGAACCTTCCAAGCGATTTTTCACAGTGCTCAGCAAAGGTTTATACCAACAAAAAGGAAGGACGGTAGAAAGAGGGAAAATCGACCGTGGATATCTTTTTTTTTTTTTTTTTTTTTAAATTTAGATTAGCCAATTATTTTTTCCAATTAAGGGGCAATTTAGCGTGGCCAATCCACCTACTCTGCACATTTTTGGGTTGTGGGGGCGAAACCCACGCAGACAAGGGGAGAATGTGCAAACTCCACACGGACAGTGACCCAGAGTCGGGATCGAACCTGGGACCTCAGCGCCGTGAGGCGGTTGTGCTAACCACTAGGCCACCATGCTGCCCGACCGTGGATATCTAAGGAAATAAGGGAGAGTATCAAATTGAAGGAAAAAGCATATAAAGTGGCAAAGATTGCTGGGAGATTAGAGGACTGGGAAATCTTTAGGGGGCAACAGAAAGCTACTAAAAAAGCTAGAAAGAACAGTAAGATAGAGTATGAGAGTAAACTTGCTCAGAATATAAAAACAGACAGTAAAAGTTTTTACAAATATATAAAACAAAAAAGAGTGGCTAAGGTAAATATTGGTCCTTTAGAGGATGAGAAGGGAGTTTTAATAATGGGAGATAAGGAAATGGCTGAGGAACTGAACAGGTTTTTTGGGTCGGTCTTCACAGTGGAAGACACAAATAACATGCCAGTGACTGATAGAAATGAAGCTATGACAGATGAGGACCTTGAGAGGATTGTTATCACTAAGGAGGTAGTGATGGGCAAGCTAATGGGGCTAAAGGTAGACAAGTCTCCTGGCCCTGATGGAATGTATCCCAGAGTGCTAAAAGAGATGGCTTGGGAAATTGTAGATGCACTAATGATGATTTACCAAAATTCACTAGACTCTGGGGTGGTCCCGGTGGATTGGAAATTAGCAAACGTGACACCACAGTTTAAAAAAGGAGGTAGGCAGAGAGCAGGAAATTATAGGCCAGTGAGCTTAACTTCGGTAGTAGGGAAGATGCTGGAATCTATCATCAAGGAAGCTTTTTCCAAGAGTGGGGGTGTCAGTTACAAGGGGTCACGATTTCAAGGTGAGAGGGGGAAAGTTTAAGGGAGATGTGCGTGGAAAGTTTTTTACGCAGAGGGTGGTGGGTGCCTGGAACGCTTTACCAGCGGAGGTGGTAGAGGCGGGCACGATAGCATCATTTAAGAGGCATCTAGACAGGTATATGAATGGGCGGCAACAGAGGGAAGTAGACCTTGGAAAATAGGAGACGGGTTTAGATAAAGGATCTGGATCGGCGCAGGCTGGGAGGGCCGAAGGGCCTGTTCCTGTGCTGTAATTTTCTTTGTTCTTTCAAGAAATAATGAGGCATCTGGATAGAAAGTGTCCCATTGGGCAGACGCAGCATGGGTTCATAAAGGGCAGGTCATGCTTAACTAATTTAGTGGAATTTTTTGAGGACATTACCAGTGCGGTAGATAACGGGAAGCCAATGGATGTGGTATATCTGGATTTCCAGAAAGCCTTTGACAAGGTGCCACACAAAAGGTTGCTGCGTGAGATAAAGATGCATGGCGTTAAGGGTAAAGTAGTAGCATGGATAGAGGATTGGTTAATTAATAGAAAGCAAAGAGTGGGGATTAATGGGTGTTTCTCTGGTTGGCAATCAGTAGCTAGTGGTGTCCCTCAGGGATCCGTGTTGGGCCCACAATTGTTCACAATTTACATAGATAATTTGGAGTTGGGGACCAGGGGCAATGTGTCCAAGTTTGCAGATGACACTAAGATGAGTGGTAAAGCGAAAAGTGCAGAGGATACTGGAAGTCTGCAGAGGGATTTGGATAGGTTAAGTGAATGGGCTAGGGTCTGGCAGATGGAATACAATGTTTTTTTTGGTTTTTTTTGTTAGATTTGCCAATTATTTTTTCCAATTTTTAAGGGGCAATTTAGCGTGGCCAATCCACCTATCCAGCACATTTTTTAGGTTATGGGTGTGAAACCCACGCAAACACAGGGAGAACGTGCAAACTCCACAAGGACAGTGACCCAGGGCCGGGATTCGAACCTTGGTCCTCAGCGCCGTGAGGCAGCAATGCTAACCACTGTGCCACCGTGCTGCCCTGGAATACAATGTTGACAAATGTGAGGTTATCCATTTTGGTAGGAATAACAGCAAACGGGATTATTATTTAAACGATAAAATATTAAAGCATGCCGCTGTGCAGAGAGACCTGGGTGCGCTAGTGCATGAGTCACAGAAAGTTGCAACAGGTGATTAAGAAGGCAAATGGAATTTTGTCCTTCATTGCTAGAGGGATGGAGTTTAAGACTAGGGAGGCTATGTTGCAATTGTATAAGGTGTTAGTGAGGCCACACCTGGAGTATTGTGTTCAGTTTTGGTCTCCTTACTTGAGAAAGGACGTACTGGCACTGGAGGGTGTGCAGAGGAGATTCACTAGGTTAATCCCAGAGCTGAAGGGGTTGGATTATGAGGAGAGGTTGAGTAGACTGGGACTGTACTCGTTGGAATTTAGAAGGATGAGGGGGGATCTTATAGAAACATATAAAATTATGAAGGGAATAGATAGGATAGATGCGGGCAGGTTGTTTCCACTGGCGGGTGAAAGCAGAACTAGGGGACATAGCCTCAAAATAAGGGGAAGTAGATTTAGGACTGAGTTTAGGGGGAACTTCTTCACCCAAAGGGTTGTGAATCTATGGAATTCCTTTCCCAGTGAAGCAGTTGAGGCTCCTTCATTACATGTTTTTAAGGTAAAGATAGATAGTTTTTTGAAGAATAAAGGGATTAAGGGTTATGGTGTTCGGGCCGGAAAGTGGAGCTGAGTCCACAAAAGATCAGCCATGATCTAATTGAATGGCGGAGCAGGCTCGAGGGGCCAGATGGCCTACTCCTGCTCCTAGTTCTCATGTTCTTATGAATCAAGTGCAAACTCTTGAAGGGGCAGACCCCTGGATACCATGTTGGCGAGTAGGCTCTGATTCAACTTAGGCAGGATATTCTGATCCTGCTGATATCAGATCCAATTCAGGTGGGAGCTATAAAATAAATGGCAGAACCATCAGGAGCATCGAGACTCCGAGAGATCTGGGCATGCAGGTCCACAGATCCTTAAAAGTGGCAGCACAGGTGGAAATGGTGGTAAAGAAAGCATATGGCATGCTTGCCTTCATAGGGCGGGGTGTTGAGTATAAAACCTCGAAAATTATATTACAATTATATAGAATGTTGGTTAGGCCACATTTGGAATACTGTGTCCAATTCTGGTCACCGCACTACCAGAAGGATGTGGAGGCTTTGGAGAGAGTACAGAAAAGGTTGACCAGGATGTTGCCTGGTATGGAGGGTTGTGGTAGTCATCACTGATGTATTATGCTGTATATATATATATGGGTTTTACGGTAAGGCCCTTGTACTACAGGTACGGGGTAGATCCCTGCCTGCTGGCTCCGCCCAGTAGGCGGAGTATAAATATGTGTGCTCCCCGTACAGCAGCCATTTCGTCAGCTGCTGTAGGAGGCCACACATCTCTGTGTAATAAAGCCTCGATTACATCCTACTCTCGTCTTTGCGTAATTGATAGTGCATCAATTTATTACACAGGTTTCCAGAGATGGACCTCCGCATCAAGCCGGATCGCCTGCAGCTGCATCCTCAAGCAGACAACACCAACAAGGCCTTTGAACATTGGCTAGCCTGTTTCGAAGCGTACATCGGGTCTGGGCCAGATACAATTCCAGAAGCTCCAGATCCTTTACACGCGGCTGAGCTCCAACGTTTTCCGCTCGTCCAGGACGTGCCGACCTACGCAGAGGTCATGGCGCTACTGAAGGAGAATTACGCTCAGCAGACCAACAAGATCTACATCAGACACCTCCTGTCCACTCGGCACCAACTTCCCGGTGAGTCTGTGGAAGGTTTCTGACGTGCCCTTGTCGCCCTAGTTAGAGACTGTGACTGCCAGGCCGTTTCAGCCACTGAATACTCAAACCTGCTGATGAGAGACGGGTTTGTTACGGGCATAGGGTCTGACTACATCCGCCAGCGCCTCTTAGAGGGGCCACACTCGACCTCGCAGCGACCAAGAAACTAGCGCTGTCGCTAACGGTCGCATCTCACAACATCCAGGCCCATGCCCCCGACCGCGCAGCCCACCCACCCCTGTGCATCGTGGACCCCACAGACGGCCGCCCCATCGTGGACCCCATCAGCGACCGCCCTCGGCCAACCCCACGCCTGTGCCGTGCGGCAGCCAACCAACCCCGGGGGACCCAAATGCTACTTCTGTGAGCAGACAAAACACCCCCGACAGCGCTGCCCGGCGCGGAGCACCCTCTGCAAGGCCTGTGGTAAGAAGGGACATTTTGCTGCTGTGTTCCAGGCCCGCTCAATCACCGCTATTGTCCCGGCACCCCCCACGTCCAGCCAGTGGGCGCCACCATCTTCCCCTCCTCGGACCACGTGCTGCCAGTGGGCACCGCCGTCTTCCCCTCCTCGGACCACGTGTGGCCCGTGGGCGCTGCCATCTTCCCCTCCTCGGACCACGTGCTGCCAGTGGGCACCGCCGTCTTCCCCTCCTCGGACCACGTGTGGCCCGTGGGCGCCGCCATCTTCCCCTCCTCGGACCACGTGCTGCCAGTGGGAGCCGCCATCTTCCCCCCCTCGGACCACGTGCGGCCAGTGGGCGCCACCATCTTCCCCTCCTCGGACCACGTGTGGCCCGCGGGCGCCGCCATCTTCCCCTCCTCGGACCACGTGTGGCCCGTGGGCGCTGCCATCTTCCCCTCCTCGGACCACGTGCGGCCCGTGGGTGTTGCCAACTTCCCCTCCTCGGACCACGTGCGGCCCGTGGGCGCCGCCATCTTCCCCTCCTCGGACCACGTGCTGCCAGTGGGAGCCGCCATCTTCCCCCCCTCGGACCACGTGCGGCCAGTGGGCGCCGCCACCTTCCCCTCCTCGGACAACGTGCTGCCAGTGGGCACCGCCATCTTCCCCTCCTCGGACAACGTGCTGCCAGTGGGCGCCGCCACCTTCCCCTCCTCGGACCACGTGCTGCCAGTGGGCGCCGCCATCTTCCCCTCCTCGGACCACGTTCGTCCCGTGGGCACCGCCGTCTTCCCCTCCTCGGACCACGTGCATCCCGTGGGCGCCACCATCTTCCCCTCCTCGGACCACGTGTGGCCCGCGGGCGCCGCCATCTTCCCCTCCTCGGACCACGTGTGGCCCGTGGGCGCTGCCATCTTCCCCTCCTCGGACCACGTGCGGCCCGTGGGTGTTGCCAACTTCTCCTCCTCGGACCACGTGCATCCCGTGGGCGCCACCATCTTCCCCTCCTCGGACCACGTGTGGCCCGCGGGCGCCGCCATCTTCCCCTCCTCGGACCACGTGTGGCCCGTGGGCGCCGCCATCTTCCCCTCCTCGGACAACGTGCTGCCAGTGGGCGCCGCCATCTCCCCCCCCTCGGACCACGTGCGGCCCGTGGGCGCCGCCATCTTCCCCTCCTCGGACAACGTGCTGCCAGTGGGCGCCGCCATCTCCCCCGCCTCGGACCACGTGCGGCCCTTGGGCGCCGCCATCTTCCCCTCCTCGGACCACGTGCGGCCAGTGGGCGCCGCCATCTTCCCCTCCTCGGACAACGTTCGTCCCGTGGGAGCCGCCATCTTCCCCTCCTCGGACCACGTGCTGCCCTTGGGCGCTGCCATCTTCCCCTCCTCGGACAACGTGCTGCCAGTGGGAGCCGCCATCTTCCCCTCCTCGGACCACGTGCTGCCAGTGGGAGCCGCCATCTCCCCCCCCTCGGACCACGTGCTGCCAGTGGGAGCCGCCATCTTCCACTCCTCGGACCACGCACGGCCAGTGGGCGCCGCCATCTTCCCCTCCTCGGACCACGTGCTGCCAGTGGGCGCCGCCGTCTTCCCCTCCTCGGACCACGTGCTGCCAGTGGACGCCGCCATCTTCCCCTCCTCGGACCACGTGCGGCCAGTGGGCGCCACCATCTTCCCCTCCTCGGACCATGTGCTGCCAGTGGGAGCCGCCATCTTCCCCTCCTCGGACCACGTGCTGCCAGTGGGCGCCGCCGTCTTCCCCTCCTCGGACCACGTGCTGCCAGTGGGCGCCACCTTCTTCCCCTCCTCGGACCACGTGCTGCCAGTGGGCGCCGCCATCTTCCCCTCCTCGGACCACGTGCTGCCCTTGGGCGCCGCCACCTTCCCCTCCTCGGACCACGTGCTGCCCTTGGGCGCCGCCGTCTTCCCCTCCTCGGACCACGTGCTGCCAGTGGGCGCCACCATCTTCCCCTCCTCGGACCACGTGCTGCCCTTGGGCGCCGCCATCTTCCCCTCCTCGGACCACGTGCATCCCGTGGGCACCGCCATCTTCCCCTCCTCGGACCACGTGCTGCCAGTGGGCGCTGCCATCTCCTCCTCGGACCACGTGCTGCCAGTGGGCACCGCCGTCTTCCCCTCCTCGGACCACGTGCGGCCCGTGGGCGCCGCCACCTTCCCCTCCTCGGACCACGTGCTGCCAGTGGGCGCCGCCATCTTCCCCTCCTCGGACCATGTGCGGCCAGTGGGCGCTGCCACCTTCCCCTCCTCGGACCACGTGCGGCCAGTGGGTGTTGCCAACTTCCCCTCCTCGGACCACGTGCTGCCAGTGGGCGCCGCCATCTTCCCCTCCTCGGACCACGTGCGGCCCGTGGGCGCCGCCATCTTCCCCTCCTCGGACCACGTGCGGCCAGTGGGCGCCGCCATCTTCCCCTCCTCGGACCACGTGCTGCCAGTGGGCGCCGCCATCTTCCCCTCCTCGGACCACGTGCGGCCCGTGGGTGTTGCCAACTTCCCCTCCTCGGACCACGTGCTGCCAGTGGGAGCCGCCATCTTCCCCTCCTCGGACCACGTGCGGCCAGTGGGCGCCGCCACCTTCCCCTCCTCGGACCACGTGCTGCCAGTGGGAGCCGCCACCTTCCCCTCCTCGGACCACGTGCTGCCAGTGGGCGCCGCCATCTTCCCCTCCTCGGACCACGTGCTGCCAGTGGGCGCCGCCATCTTCCCCTCCTCGGACCACGTGCTGCCAGTGGGCGCCACCATCTTCCCCTCCTCGGACCACGTGCTGCCAGTGGGCGCCGCCATCTTCCCCTCCTCGGACCACGTGCGGCCAGTGGGCGCCGCAATCTTCCCCTCCTCGGACCACGTGCTGCCAGTGGGCGCTGCCACCTTCCCCTCCTCGGACCACGTGCGGCCAGTGGGCGCTGCCATCTTCCCCTCCTCGGACCACGTGCATCCCGTGGGCACCGCCATCTTCCCCTCCTCGGACCACGTGCTGCCAGTGGGAGCCGCCGTGTTCCCCTCCTCGGACCACGTGCTGCCAGTGGGAGCCGCCATCTTCCCCCCCTCGGACCACGTGCGGCCCTTGGGCACCGCCGTCTTCCCCTCCTCGGACCACGTGCTGCCAGTGGGCGCCGCCATCTTCCCCTCCTCGGACCACGTGCTGCCAGTGGGCGCCGCCATCTTCCCCTCCTCGGACCACGTGCTGCCAGTGGGAGCCGCCATCTTCCCCCCCTCGGACCACGTGCTGCCAGTGGGAGCCGCCGTCTTCCCCTCCTCGGACCACGTGCGTCCCGTGGGAGCCGCCACCTTCCCCTCCTCGGACCACGTGCTGCCAGTGGGCGCTGCCACCTTCCCCTCCTCGGACCACGTGTGGCCCGTGGGCGCCACCATCTTCCCCTCCTCGGACCACGTGTGGCCCGCGGGCGCCGCCATCTTCCCCTCCTCGGACCACGTGCTGCCAGTGGGAGCCGCCAACTTCCCCTCCTCGGACCACGTGCGGCCCGTGGGCGCCGCCATCTTCCCCTCCTCGGACCACGTGCTGCCAGTGGGCACCGCCATCTTCCCCTCCTCGGACCACGTGCATCCCGTGGGCACCGCCGTCTTCCCCTCCTCGGACCACGTGCTGCCAGTGGGCGCCGCCATCTTCCCCTCCTCGGACCACGTGCTGCCAGTGGGCGCCGCCACCTTCCCCTCCTCGGACCACGTGCGGCCCGTGGGTGTTGCCAACTTCCCCTCCTCGGACCACGTGCTGCCAGTGGGCGCCGCCATCTTCCCCTCCTCGGACCACGTGCGGCCCGTGGGCGCTGCCATCTTCCCCTCCTCGGACCACGTGCGGCCAGTGGGCCGTGCCAACTTCCCCTCCTCGGACAAGGTGCTGCCAGTGGGCGCCGCCGTCTTCCCCTCCTCGGACCACGTGCTGCCAGTGGGCGCCGCCACCTTCCCCTCCTCGGACAACGTGCGGCCAGTGGGCGCCGCCACCTTCCCCTCCTCGGACAACGTGCTGCCCTTGGGCGCCGCCATCTTCCCCTCCTCGGACAACGTGCTGCCAGTGGGCGCTGCCACCTTCCCCTCCTCGGACAACGTGCTGCCAGTGGGCGCTGCCACCTTCCCCCCCTCGGACCACGTGCTGCCAGTGGACGCCGCCATCTTCCCCTCCTCGGACCACGTGCGGCCCGTGGGCACCGCCATCTTCCCCTCCTCGGACCACGTGCGGCCCGTGGGAGCCGCCACCTTCCCCTCCTCGGACCACGTGCGGCCAGTGGGCGCCGCCATCTTCCCCTCCTCGGACCACGTGCGGCCCGTGGGTGTTGCCAACTTCCCCTCCTCGGACCACGTGCTGCCAGTGGGCGCCGCCACCTTCCCCTCCTCGGACCACGTGCTGCCAGTGGGCGCCGCCACCTTCCCCTCCTCGGACCACGTGCGGCTAGTGGGCGCCGCCATCTTCCCCTCCTCGGACCACGTGCTGCCAGTGGGCACCACCATCTTCCCCTCCTCGGACCACGTGCGGCCCTTGGGCGCCGCCGTCTTCCCCTCCTCGGACCACGTGCGGCCAGTGGGCGCCACCATCTTCCCCTCCTCGGACCACGTGCGGCCCTTGGGCGCCGCCACCTTCCCCTCCTCGGACCACGTGCTGCCAGTGGGCGCCGCCACCTTCCCCTCCTCGGACCACGTGCGGCCCTTGGGCGCCGCCACCTTCCCCTCCTCGGACCACGTGCTGCCAGTGGGCACCGCCATCTTCCCCTCCTCGGACCACGTGCTGCCAGTGGGCACCGCCATCTTCCCCTCCTCGGACCACGTGCTGCCAGTGGGCACCACCATCTTCCCCTCCTCGGACCACGTGCTGCCAGTGGGCGCCGCCATCTTCCCCTCCTCGGACCACGTGCGGCCCTTGGGCGCCGCCGTCTTCCCCTCCTCGGACCACGTGCTGCCAGTGGGAGCCGCCATCTCCCCCCCCTCGGACCACGTGCTGCCAGTGGGAGCCGCCATCTTCCCCCCCTCGGACCACGTGCGGCCAGTGGGAGCCGCCATCTTCCCCTCCTCGGACCACGTGCTGCCAGTGGGAGCCACCATCTTCCCCTCCTCGGACCACGTGCTGCCAGTGGGAGCCGCCATCTTCCCCCCCTCGGACCACGTGCTGCCAGTGGGCGCCGCCATCTTCCCCTCCTCGGACCACGTGCGGCCCGTGGGAGCCGCCATCTTCCCCCCCTCGGACCACGTGCTGCCAGTGGGAGCCGCCATCTTCCCCCCCTCGGACCACGTGCTGCCAGTGGGCGCCGCCATCTTCCCCTCCTCGGACCACGTGCGGCCCTTGGGCGCCGCCACCTTCCCCTCCTCGGACCACGTGCTGCCCTTGGGCGCCGCCATCTTCCCCTCCTCGGACCACGTGCTGCCAGTGGGAGCCGCCATCTCCCCCCCCTCGGACCACGTGCTGCCAGTGGGAGCCGCCATCTTCCCCCCCTCGGACCACGTGCGTCCCGTGGGAGCCGCCATCTCCCCCCCCTCGGACCACGTGCTGCCAGTGGGAGCCGCCATCTTCCCCTCCTCGGACCACGTGCTGCCAGTGGGCGCCGCCATCTTCCCCTCCTCGGACCACGTGCTGCCAGTGGGAGCCGCCATCTTCCCCTCCTCGGACCACGTGCTGCCAGTGGGCGCCGCCATCTTCCCCTCCTCGGACCACGTGCTGCCAGTGGGCGTCGCCATCTTCCCCTCCTCGGACCACGTGCGGCCAGTGGGCGCCACCATCTTCCCCTCCTCGGACCACGTGCGGCCCTTGGGTGCCGCCACCTTCCCCTCCTCGGACCACGTGCTGCCAGTGGGCACCGCCATCTTCCCCTCCTCGGACCACGTGCGGCCAGTGGGCGCCACCATCTTCCCCTCCTCGGACCACGTGCGGCCCTTGGGCGCCGCCATCTTCCCCTCCTCGGACCACGTGCTGCCCTTGGGCGCCGCCATCTTCCCCTCCTCGGACCACGTGCTGCCAGTGGGCGCCGCCATCTTCCCCTCCTCGGACCACGTGCTGCCAGTGGGCGCCGCCATCTCCCCCCCCTCGGACCACGTGCTGCCAGTGGGCGCCGCCATCTTCCCCTCCTCGGACCACGTGCTGCCAGTGGGAGCCGCCATCTCCCCCCCCTCGGACCACGTGCTGCCAGTGGGAGCCGCCATCTTCCCCTCCTCGGACCACGTGCTGCCAGTGGGCGCCGCCATCTTCCCCTCCTCGGACCACGTGCTGCCAGTGGGAGCCGCCATCTTCCCCTCCTCGGACCACGTGCTGCCAGTGGGCGCCGCCATCTTCCCCTCCTCGGACCACGTGCTGCCAGTGGGCGTCGCCATCTTCCCCTCCTCGGACCACGTGCGGCCAGTGGGCGCCACCATCTTCCCCTCCTCGGACCACGTGCGGCCCTTGGGTGCCGCCACCTTCCCCTCCTCGGACCACGTGCTGCCAGTGGGCACCGCCATCTTCCCCTCCTCGGACCACGTGCGGCCAGTGGGCGCCACCATCTTCCCCTCCTCGGACCACGTGCGGCCCTTGGGCGCCGCCATCTTCCCCTCCTCGGACCACGTGCTGCCCTTGGGCGCCGCCATCTTCCCCTCCTCGGACCACGTGCTGCCAGTGGGCGCCGCCATCTTCCCCTCCTCGGACCACGTGCTGCCAGTGGGCGCCGCCATCTCCCCCCCCTCGGACCACGTGCTGCCAGTGGGCGCCGCCATCTTCCCCTCCTCGGACCACGTGCTGCCAGTGGGAGCCGCCATCTTCCCCTCCTCGGACCACGTGCTGCCAGTGGGCGCCGCCATCTTCCCCTCCTCGGACCACGTGCGGCCCGTGGGTGCTGCGATCTTGCCTGCCTCAGAACCAATGGGCGTCGCCATCTTGCCTCCCCAGGACACGTGCCACCCAAGGGCGCCACCATCTTGCCTCCCCAAGGACACGTGCGGCCCATGGGCGCCGCCTCAGGACCCCTGCCTGTCGGGCACCTCATCAGACCGCTCATTGCCTGCAACGGCCGACGACCAGCCGCGTCTCGCCTCAGTCACGATTGACTAGTCTCGGCCACACAGCTTCACGATCCCTTCAACAAAGGTGAAGTTCGAGGGGCACGAGATCACCTGCCTGCTGGGCTCCGGGTGCACTGAGAGCTTCATTCACCCCGATACGGTGCTGCTCCCTCGCGGTACACCCCGCTAACCCTGCCTGCTGGATACGGTGCTGCTCCCTCGCGGTACACCCCGCTAACCCTGCCTGCTGGGCTCCGGGGGCACTGAGAGCTTCATTCACCCCGATACGGTGCTGCTCCCTCGCGGTACACCCCGCTAACCCTGCCTGCTGGACCCTGGGAGCACCGAGAGCTTCATTCACCCCGATACGGCCCTGCTCCCTCGCGGTACACCCCGCTAACCCTGCCTGCTGGGCTCCGGGAGCACCGAGAGCTTCATTCACCCCGATACGGTGCTGCTCCCTCGCGGTACACCCCGCTAACCCTGCCTGCTGGGCTCCGGGGGCACCGAGAGCTTCATTCACCCCGATACGGCACTGCTCCCTCGCGGTACACCCCGCTAACCCTGCCTGCTGGGCTCCGGGGCACCGAGAGCTTCATTCACCCCGATACGGTGCTGCTCCCTCGCGGTACACCCCGCTAACCCTGCCTGCTGGGCTCCGGGGGCACTGAGAGCTTCATTCACCCCGATACGGTGCTGCTCCCTCGCGGTACACCCCGCTAACCCTGCCTGCTGGGCTCCGGGGGCACTGAGAGCTTCATTCACCCCGATACGGCGCTGCTCCCTCGCGGTACACCCCGCTAACCCTGCCTGCTGGGCTCCGGGGGCACCGAGAGCTTCATTCACCCCGATACGGCGCTGCTCCCTCGCGGTACACCCCGCTAACCCTGCCTGCTGGGCTCCGGGGGCACCGAGAGCTTCATTCACCCCGATACGGCGCTGCTCCCTCGCGGTACACCCCGCTAACCCTGCCTGCTGGGCTCCGGGGGCACCGAGAGCTTCATTCACCCCGATACGGCCTGCTCCCTCAGCGGTACACCCCGCTAACCCTGCCTGCTGGGCTCCGGGGGCACCGAGAGCTTCATTCACCCCGATACGGCCCTGCTCCCTCGCGGTACACCCCGCTAACCCTGCCTGCTGGGCTCCGGGGGCACCGAGAGCTTCATTCACCCCGATACGGCGCTGCTCCCTCGCGGTACACCCCGCTAACCCTGCCTGCTGGGCTCCGGGGGCACCGAGAGCTTCATTCACCCCGATACGGTGCTGCTCCCTCGCGGTACACCCCGCTAACCCTGCCTGCTGGGCTCCGGGGGCACCGAGAGCTTCATTCACCCCGATACGGTGCTGCTCCCTCGCGGTACACCCCGCTAACCCTGCCTGCTGGGCTCCGGGGGCACCGAGAGCTTCACTCACCCCGATACGGTGCTGCTCCCTCGCGGTACACCCCGCTAACCCTGCCTGCTGGGCTCCGGGGGCACCGAGAGCTTCATTCACCCCGATACGGTGCTGCTCCCTCGCGGTACACCCCGCTAACCCTGCCTGCTGGGCTCCGGGGGCACCGAGAGCTTCATTCACCCCGATACGGTGCTGCTCCCTCGCGGTACACCCCGCTAACCCTGCCTGCTGGGCTCCGGGGGCACCGAGAGCTTCATTCACCCCGATACGGTGCTGCTCCCTCGCGGTACACCCCGCTAACCCTGCCTGCTGGGCTCCGGGGGCACCGAGAGCTTCATTCACCCCGATACGGCGCTGCTCCCTCGCGGTACGCCCCGCTAACCCTGCCTGCTGGATACGGTGCTGCTCCCTCGCGGTACACCCCGCTAACCCTGCCTGCTGGACTCCGGGAGCATTGAGAGCTTCATTCACCCCGATACGGTGCTGCTCCCTCGCGGTACACCCCGCTAACCCTGCCTGCTGGGCTCCGGCAGCACCGAGAGCTTCATTCACCCCGATACGGTGCTGCTCCCTCGCGGTACACCCCGCTAACCCTGCCTGCTGGACCCTGGGGGCACTGAGAGCTTCATTCACCCCGATACGGTGCTGCTCCCTCGCGGTACACCCCGCTAACCCTGCCTGCTGGACCCTGGGGGCACTGAGAGCTTCATTCACCCTGATACGGCGCTGCTCCCTCGCGGTACACCCCGCTAACACTGCCTGCTGGACTCCGGTCCCACTCCGTGGCTATCCGGGGGTACTGCATCGCCACCCTCACCATCCAGGGCATAGAGTTCAACGGCTTCCGGCTCTACGTCCTCCCCAACCTCTGCGCTGCCCGGCTACTCGGCCTGGACTTCCAGTGCAACCTCCAATGTCTCACCCTGAAATTCGGCGGGCCCCTACCACCCCTTACTGTCTGCGGTCTCACGACTCTTAAGGTCGACCCGCCTTCCCTTTTTGCAAACCTAACCCCAGATTGCAAACCCATCGCCAGCAGGAGCAGACGGTACAGCGCCCAGGACAGGACCTTCATCAGGTCTGAGGTCCAGCGGCTGCTTCGGGAAGGCATCATCGAGGCAGCAACAGCCCCTGGAGAGCTCAAGTGATAGTGGTGAAAATAGGGGAGAAATACAGGATGGTCGTTGACTACAGTCAGACCGTCAATCGGTACACGCAGCTCGACGCGTACCCCCTCCCACGCATATCTGATATGGTCACTCAGATTGCACAGTACCGGGTCTTCTCGACAGTGGACCTGAGATCTGCTTACCACCAGCTCCCCATTCACAAGGCGGACCGCCAATACACTGCCTTCGAAGCAGACGGCCGCCTTTACCACTTGCTCAGGGTTTCCCTCGGCGTCACCAACGGGAGATGGACCGAATGATTGATGGACTGCGGGCCACCTTCCCGTACCTGGAATATGTCACCATCTGCGGCCACGATCAGAAGGACCATGACGCCAACCTTTCCAAATTTCTCCACACCGCCACTCTCCTCAACCTAACCTACAGCAAGGAGAAGTGTGTGTTCAGCACCAACCGCTTAGCCATCCTTGGCTCTGTAGTCCAGAACGGAAGTCTTGGGCCCGACCCCGATCGCATGCACCCCTCATGGAACTCCCCCTCCCCCACTGCCCCAAGGCCCTCAAACGATGCCTGGGGTTCTTTTCATATTACGCCCAGTGGGTCCTAAACTACACGTACAAGACCCGCCCACTCATTCACTCCACCGCTTTCCCACTGACGGCCGAGGCTCACCAGGCCTTCAACCGTATCAAGGCCGACATCGCCAAGGCCGCGATGGACGCGGTGGACGAGACGCTCCCCTTCCAGGTCGAGAGCGATGCTTCAGACGTCACTCTGCCCGCCACCCTCAACCAGGCAGGCAGGCCCGTGGCATTCTTTTCCTGCACCCTCCATGCCTCCGAAATTCGGCACTCCTCCGTCGAGGAGGAGGCCCAAGCCATCGTTGAAGCTGTGCGGCATTGGAGGCATTACCTGGCCGGCAGGAGATTCACTCTCCTCACTGACCAACGGTCGGTTGCCTTCATGTTCAATAACACACAGAGGGGCAAGATCAAAAATGATAAAATCTTGAGGTGGAGGATCGAGCTCTCCACCTACAATTACGAGATTTTGTATCGCCCCGGGAAGCTCAACGAGCCCCCAGACGCCCTATCCCGAGGTACATGTGCCAGTGTACAAGTGGACCGACTCCGGACCCTACACAACGATCTCTGTCACCCAGGGGTCACCCGCTTTAATCACTTCATAAAGGCCTGCAATCTGCCCTACTCCATCGAGGAAGTCAGGGCTGTTACCAGAGACTGCCAGGTCTGCGCGGAGTGTAAACCGCACTTCTACCGGCCAGACCGTGTACGCCTGGTGAAGGCCTCCCACCCCTTTGAACGCCTCAGCGTGGACTTCAAAGGGCCCCTCCCTTCCACCGACCGAAACACGTACTTCCTCAGAGTGGTCGATGAATATTCCCGATTCTCCTTCACCATCCCATGCCCCGACATGATGTCTGCCACCATCATCAAGGCCCTCAACACCATCTTCGCTCTGTTCGGTTTCCCCGCCTACATCCACAGCGACCGGGGATCCTCATTCACAAGCGATGAGCTGCGCCAGTACCTGCTCAACAGGGACATTGCCTCGAGCAGGATGACCAGCTATAACCCCCGGGGAAACGGGCAGGTGGAGCGGGAGAATGGGACGGTCTGGAAGGCCGTCCAGCTGGCCCTACGGTCCAGAAATCCCCCGGCCTCCCGCTGGCAGGAGGTCCTCCCCGACGCACTTCACTCCATTCGGTCACTCCTGTGCACCGTGAGTAATGAAACTCCCCATGAACGTCTCTTTGCCTTCCCCAGGAAGTCCACCTCTGGGGTATCGCTCCCAACGTGGCTGACAGCTCCAGGACCCATTCTCCTCCGTAGACATGTACAACCCGTTGGTTGAGAGGGTACAGCTACCTCACGCCAACCCGCAGTACGCTTACGTAGCGTACCCCGACGGCCGCCAAGACACAGTCTCCCTCAGGGACCTGGCACCAGCTGGTTCCCCACACACCCACTCCCTCTGACCCAGCGCCACCCTCCCTTCCCCCGGCGCACCCCACCGCAGCCCCCGTTCTGGGACACTCCGCCCTCCCCTTGCTCCCACCCGGGGATGAAGAGGATTTGACACGCTCCCGGAGTCACCAAAGACCAAGCCGCCGCCGGAGTCGCCACCAGCACTGCGGCGCTCTCTACGACAGATTAAGGCACCGGACTGCCTGAATTTGTAATATTATCTGTGTTTTCAAAAGCAACTTGTCTGTATATAGTTCTCCACCACCCCCGCTGGACTCCTTTTTTAACAGGGGGTGAATGTGGTAGTCACCACTGATGTATATATTGTATATAGAGGATGTTGTTATAGGTGCTTTACGGTAAGGCCCCTGTACTACAGGTACGGGGGTAGATCCCTGCCTGCTGGCTCCGCCCAGTAGGTGGAGTATAAATATGTGTGCTCCCCGTACAGCAGCCATTTCGCCAGCTGCTGTAAGAGGCCACACATCTCAGTGTAATAAAGCCTCCATTACATCCTACTCTCATCTCATCATAATTGATAGTGCATCAAGGGTATTAGCTATGAGAAAAGGCTGAATAAACTGGGATTGTTCTCCCTAGAGAGACGGAGGCTGAGGGGCGACCTGATAGAAGTTTATAAAATTATTAGGGGTATAGAAAGGGTGAACAGTTGGAGGCCTTTCCCCTAGGCGGAAATGACAAGTGGGCACAAGTTCAAGGTGAGGGGGGAAAGGTTCAGTGGAGATGTGCCGGGGGAAGTTTTTTTACATAGAGGGTGGTGGTGGCCTGGAATGTACTGCCGAGTGAGGTGGTTGAGGCAGATATGTTCGCAACCTTTCAGACTTAGCTGGATAGGCACATGAACAGATGGGGTATAGAAGGATACAGGCGGTTGGTCTAGATAGGCCATGTGATCGACGTAGGCTTGGAGGGCCGAAGGGCCTGTTGCAGAGCTGTATTTTTCTTTGTTCTTTGTTTTTTTTCTTCTTTTTTTTAATAAATTTAGAATACCCAATTATTTTTTCCAATTAAGGGGCAATTTAGCATGGCCAATCCACCTACCCTGCACATCTTTGGGTTGTGGGGGTGAAACCCACACAGACACGGGGAGAATGTGCAAACTCCACACGGACAGTGACCGGATTGGTGACGGAGATGTTAAACCAGGAGTGAAATCATCGTATGTTATCAGAAAAACACACCTTCAGAAGGAGTGCAACCTTAGTTAAGCATTTGAGATTCTGAATGAAATCATGGAGAAAGAATGCATCCCCCTTAACCTTGGCCAGTACCTGACTCGTAGGGAAACTGCAGCTTTTGAGCATTGTGGCTGTGCTTTGAACCACAGAAGTCTCTCTATTTCCACCCGTACAGATTGTCAAGAGGCTGTTGTACCAGCATCAATACCAACTCAGTTTCGATTCATGAATATGGGGGCCAGAAATGTATCATTGCTAACCCGTCCGTGTTCTCATTTGCCCTCAATGCCAGAAAATTGTTCTAATCACATTTACCCACCCTGGGCTGGATTTTCCGGCCGCCGACGCCAAAAACAAGCAGCCGGAGAATCCAAGTTCCCAACCAAATTGGGGGCGCGCCACTTTTGCGATGCTCCGCCCCCTCCAAGGTGGCATACTCTACGCGTACGCCGCACGCCGTACCGACAACCGCAGGACATTGCTTGAGGCCCCCCCCCCCCCGATGCTCCGCCCCCCAACCGGCTAAATTCCCGACGGTGTGCTCTCCCCCGTCGGGAACGCGGCGTGGTGGCTGCGGAATCAGTCCAGCGCCGCCACAGTGGTGGGAGGGACGATCCGCGGGCAGGGGGGAGTTTATCAGGGGCTGGGGGCACTGGGGGTTGGCTGGGGCGCCGATCCGGCCAAAGTGGGGGGCACTATTTCGCGGGCTGGGCCTGCGAGCAGCCACCTCCATGTAGCATGGTGCAGCCGCTGCAGGCTGCCGCCGTGCGCATGCGCGGCCACGGACTCGGCAATTCTCCAGGCCGTATCGGCAGCTAGAACCGGGAGCTCCCAGCCAAATGGAGGATCGGTGGCCGATTTACGCCATTTATTCGGACGCCGTGGGGACAGCCTCAAAATCGGAGAATCCAGCCCCTGTTCCTGTATCTAATCAATCCTTTTGCCTTCATCCTCCTATTTTATTGAATTTTGTGGTATTGTGCCTGCCTGACAGCTAACCCCAGAGTAGAATTACACACTTCACTGTATACTGACGTTTCTCCTACCCTCTTGTTCAATTCATCTTGTGTCGGTGATCCCTGGTTTTTGACTTATCAACTGTGGGAAACAGTAATGCATCCATCCTCTTTCATTCTTCCATCACTTCAAAAATTTTGATCGTACTGCTTTATTGTCCTTGTGGAAAAAGCCCAATTTTTCAGGTCTTTTAAATAAAAATTCCAATTAAGGGGCAATTTAGCGTGGCCAATCCATCTACCCTGCACACCTTTGGGAGGAGTGATGATCACAGGCAGTGGTGGCATTCACGGCCTCTGTGACCAGTTCAAACTGGCCTCTGGTGCCAAGATGAATCACGGCAAGAAAGAGGCCGCATGGGCAGCACGGTGGCACAGTGGTTAGCACTGCTGCCTCACGGCGCCAAGGACCCGGATTTGATCCCGGCTCTGGGTCACTGTCCATGTGGAGTTTGCACATTCTCCCCGTGTCTGCGTGGGTTTCACCCCCACAACCCAAAGATGTGCAGAGTAGGTGGATTGGCCACGTTAAATTGCCCCTTAATTGGAAAAAATGAATTGGGTACTCTAAACTTTTTAAAAAAGAGTGAGGCCATGTTCTTTGGGAACTGGGCTGACCAACCCCTTTTCCCCTTCACCATCAGGTCAGACAGCCTGAGGATTCTGGGGATATGGCTCGGAGGGACCAGGGAATGTGTTGAAAACTGGTAGAAGTAAGTAGGTATAATGATCAAAAAACTGGGTAGTGGGGAACGCTTCCTCTCCATTGTAGGTATCAGGCATGAGGAACTTGGTGTTGGAACCATAGAATTCCTGCAGTGCAGAAGGAGGCCATTTGGCCCATCGAGTCTGCACCGACCCTCTGAACAAACACATATTCCTGCCTCTTAATCCATATATAGCCATATTTTCAACGCTTGATTCACCACTCCAAACAAACAACACCCCTAATATTTCATAACTAGAGAGCCACCTGCTAAATAAACAGCCAATTGCACAAATTGCTGGAGAAAGCCAGCAGGGTCCTGATCATCGGGGTCAGCACACCCTTAACCCCACCTAACCTACACATCTTTGGACACTTTGGGGCAATTTAGCATGGCCAGTCCACCTAACCGGCACATCTTTGGACACTAAGGGACAATTTATCATGGCCAATCCACCTAACCTGCACATCTTTGGACTGTGGGAGGAAACCGGAGCACCCGGAGGAAACCCACGCAGACACGGGGCGAACGTGCAGACTCCACACAGACAGTCACCCGGAATTGAACCCGGGTCTCTGGTGCTATGAGGTAGCAGTGCTAACCACTGTGCCATCATGTTGCAGTACATGGCACAGGTCTGGCCTATTCCTGTACTGTGGCAATTACCCAAGCCATCACAGACTCGCAAGCTAGGGACACACTGCCACCCACGTTAGCACAGGCCTCAATCTCGCTGATACCTAAGAAAGACAAAGACCCAACGGAATGTGGGTCATACAGACCCATCTCACTGCTGAACTCAGACGCCAAAATACTGGCCAAAATCCTAGCCAAAAGGCTAGAAGACTGTACCTGAGGTGGTCACAGAGGACCAGACGGGCTTCGTCAAAGGTAGACAGCTTACCTCGAACATCAGGCGCCTGCTGAACGTGATAATGACCCCCTCCGGGGAGAGAACACAAGAGGTGATCGTCTCCCTGGACACAGAAAAGGCCTTCGACAGAGTCGAATGGAAATACCTCAGAGGTACTGGAGCGGTTTGGGCTTGGAACAGGGTTCACCGCTTGGGTAAAGCTCCTATACAACGCTCCCATGGCGAGCGTACGGACCAACAATACCAACTCCCAATACTTCCAGCTGCACAGGGGCACCAGACAAGGATGCCCACTGTCCCCGCTGCTGTTCGCCCTAGCGATCGGACCGCTAGCAATCGCGCTCAGAGCAGCAGCAAA